>NW_026057580.1:38981266-39015627 GCF_023721935.1 Panthera uncia | reverse complement strand
ACTCACAGTGAAAGAAGAATGGAAAGGGGAATTAGACATAGCAGAGTTGAGGACAGTACTTGGAGAAAAATTTTAAAAATGATTCTTCTTGTCATCCACAACTGATTCCATGTATTTTAAATATTTTCACTATTAAATTATCAGCTACTTGAGTAATTTTAGGCTGAAGTGTTTCTTTCAGCCATTTGTAGTACCCAATACAGACTTTGCCTATAATAATGCTTGGTGATATTTTTTATGCTTCATACATGTTATGTTATATTAAACATACATATCCATATTCATGCACACATAGACCCTCAAGATTAGAATCATAGATTTTCTTCAAACAGGTATGTCATAAAATTGACTTACTGAAAAATACCCACATTGAAAAACAAACATAATTACCCTGGTAGATTGAAATATACACAGAACGTGAATGAATAAATTTTCAAATTATTCTATCCTCTGTGGATGAGAGCTTTGTAATAGCATTATCAGTAAATTAGCCTAATTAGAAATTAATTAAAGAAAATTCCCTATACTATCTGCAAGAGATTAAATGGGCCTCTGCTGGCTAAAGTTGGGCTTTTTAAATACTCAGTAATTTTAATTTGGACTCTGGATGTAAGCACTGGTTTCAAATTGTCCTCAGAATCTTTTTGGCCAAATAAATTACAGCAATACAAGAACAGATTCAATTTAGCAGAAAACATGAAGTGAGAAAAATTAGATCCTTTGGGAAATATTAACTCCTGCACATTATAAAAGTAGGTAATAATACAAAATGCTATTTTCCAGGATCCTAAAACCTCCCACAGAGGCCTTCCTTATCTGGGCTTTCAAAATAGCTCAACATAGGATGGAGCATGAAATGTATTTGGGCCACTACGTGGGAGCGTTACAGCAAGTCAGCAGTCACAGTTCTCTGTCTCACGGGTCATACATCAGTCTATTCAAAATCCTTAGAGGGAAAAGTCCTGTCAGGTTATCTAGGGTGAAAATTCTTCTCTCACTTAAGCAGAAGGGCAGCTTTCCACAGGAGTGTTTTAGTCCTGTTACCCACTACTCACTCAGGGACATCCGTAGCTCAGATTCTAGATGGTAATCAGAAAAAGCTGCTACCACTCACCCATGAACTTCAGAATAGGGCAGAGATGCTGAACCAACCTGTATTTGGTAACTCGGTCTCATGCTTGAACGTAAAGGCAACTCCCCGAGCCCGAAAAGCAGTGTCAAAACAGGAATGGAAACTTCCAGGGATAGAACAAGAATAAGAGAGAAAGACATGTAAAGATGGATAAAGATATTCCTGCATATAACTCTGTAATAAACTCATGTCTGCCTCCCCTTCCTTCTTCAGCCTATGGGTTTTTGTTTTGTTTTATTTCAACTACTACACATACTGTTTCTAGAAGTGCTATGATGTTCTTTTCTCAAAATGATTGTTGTTCTTTTTGTTTTAGTAGTCACTATTTCTCTGGTCACATTTTCTTTCTCCAAACACATTAAACATTGAGCATAATTGTTGTATACTTTGTGTCTGATAATTCTAATATCTAGTCTTTGTGAATCTTGTCAGCTCTGTGTTGTTTCTGTTGATTCTCATTCCTGGGCCTGACTTTGTGAGATTTTGGACTCTAAGTAAGACGCTTTTCTTTCAACTTCATTTATGGAAATTTGTGAAGATGTGAGGCGAAGTTGAGTTCCTCAGAGAGACTGTTTTTGTCAGCCAGTCTATGGGGTGCTTCTGATCCACAGCTTGCAATTAAATCATTAGCCTGATGTTGTTCATTTCACTCTGATTGTGTGGATTTGGACCACAACTCTTGAAAGACACCCTGTGTTATGAATTATCAATATACAACTTTTCAACACAGCTCAGAGCTACAACATGCTTGTCTCTCCACTTGGCAGGCTTTAGTTCATCTCATACTAATGGCATAGCCACTAGCACCTGTGCAAGAGTCTGTTTTCAGATTCCCCACCACACCAGCATAGCCTTACCTTCTCTCTTCTCTACCCCGTGCAGCTATCAAAAAAGAAGGCTACTTCTTTTCCCAGGATTCTGACTCTCACATCATTTTTTCCCAATTTTTAATTTTCCTTATATTTTTGTGCCAGCTCGGCTCAGCATTTTAATTATTTCAAGCAAGACGGCAATTCAGGATACATATGACACCAAACTGCCAAAAACAAAAGTTATTACTGCCTTAAAAAGCTTCACATTCTGATGTATTTCCCCCATTGGATAATGTAAGTAATCAGTCTCTTTCCAGGACCCTGCACAGGGTGGCCCAAAGTGGGCCTAAACAAAATCTAGATGAGCAACACAAACACATTTCATGATAATCATCCCATGTGGACTCTGACCCCAGCTACACTGGCTTCTTTTGGTGGTTCCTATCTGTTATGCTTATTCCCACATCAAGACATTTGCAAGACCTATTCCTTCTTCCCCTCCCACCTTCAAGCTTTCCAGCTCAGAGATCTAAGAAATTCTAATGTGCAGACAAGGTCATCTGCCTAACATATTTATGTAATATCCTGAGCCTCTCTTTTATGGTGATATCACAATCCTCATGAGATGATTAATCTGAGGATTAGTTGTTTGATGTTGGTCTCCCTCATAGCTAGAAAGTAAGCTCCTACAAAAAGGAACAGTCGTGTTCAAGAAAGACCTCCAGTTCCCAGCACAGTTCTTGGAATACACTAGTCTTTTGTTAATTCTCTGTTGAATGGAATCTTAAATGAATAGTCAAAAGGCATTCTACAGACATACTAAAAAGGGAGAAATTGCAGTTACCTTTTTTCTTGCCTTTTACTTTAAGTGTATAAGAAATGTGGGAATTAATGATCATGTAGATGATCAATGGTGTGTAACCAATTCTCCCTTCTAATGAGACAGGCAGACAGACTGCTGTCAGGAAGGCAGCTGGCAAGTTGTTCATCTCTTCAGGACCAGGAAGTTGCATCACTTACAGTCTCAGGTTTTAAAGTGGAGAATAGCACTCATTTAAACCCTTTAAATGATTTAAAGTTTTATCACCTCAAATTTATCTGAATTAAGACACTGCATGCTTAATATATCTAATTATTTATTATTCAACCTTAAAATATTCCTTACGGCACATTATAAAGTAAAAATAATATAAAAGATAACTGCTGTGTATAAACAAGGGAACACACCAAAACACAAGCACCAGAAATCGAATACAGATTTTCCCCTTCTCTGACTTGTATCACTTTGCATGTCAAATAAACCTATGACAGTCTTATCTGATAGATTCCCATTTCATTTAAGCATCAGACAAAATTTTAAAGAATGAGAACTCAATAAAATAAATGCTGTCAAGAAATATCGTATTTATTCTGGATTCCTTTAATGACATTCTCTTTATGATATGACAAAAATAAAAACTCATCTTAAAGATATTGGAAATAAATTTATGCTAAAACTCTAAAGCACTAACTGAATATTCCATAATAAAATGCATAATCATTTCAATTAGAACATTCCACAGTTATATTTATCTCCATATATCTGCATGACAAAAGGACTTTTTGTTTCCTCTTTTTTTCTTGTGAAAAACAAAAAATGAAAGCAAAGACAAAGGAAACTCTGTAAACTGAGCATATATAAGTTTACACTAAAAAAGAAAATTTTAAAGATAATTTTAATCCAAAAATGAGTCTATAACCTTCTTTTGTGGCATTTTCATACTAAGGAATAATTAAAATTTTCTTCATAAACAAAATGGAAAATAAATCAGACCACTTACTGTGAAAGAGAAATTGGTCACTTTCTATAACCAGAGGATACAGAATACCCTAAATTGTGTGTGATAATAGATGTACGGATTCAAATAACCACAAGCAAAAATTGACTTCACAAGGTCAGCAAATTACTTGTTCCTTTTACACGCTAAAGGACAGATTGAGGGGCAGAGGAAGAGAAGAGAGGAAAGGAAGAAGAGAGGAGAGGAGAGGAAAGGAGAGAAGGTGGAGAGGAGAGAACTAGAGGGAAGGGAAGGAAAGAAGGGAAGAGAAGAGAAGAGAAGAGAGGAGAAGAGAGGAGAGGAGAAGAGAAGAGAAGAGAAGAGAAGAGAAGAGAAGAGAAGAGGAAAAAAGGAAAGAAAGGGAAAGGGGAAGGGAAGGGAAGAGAAGGGAAGGGAAGGAGGGAGGGAGGAAGGGAGGAAGAAAAAAAGAACCATCTAGAGTGGTAACTGAGTCTAACAGTAGAGATGTAACCAAGATAGTAACAATATCTATGACCCATCTCATGGTTTATAAGCTACTTATACAACATGTTATCATCTGATTCATACAAAAATCACATATGGTGACTCAGGAAAGGCATGAGTCCACTTTTTAAAAAAGAGGCATTTTAGAGAATAAACCCCATTTTTTTCCTCAAGGTCAAAAAGCTAATACACAGTAGAATCAAAACTGGAGTCAAGTCTTCCTTCCTATTACAAATAGATGTTTTTCCCATCTCTGGGCTACTTAATTTTGACTGAGAAAATGAACTGTTCCAGCTTAGCATGAAAAGATATGGTTTTGCAATAAGTATGTAAAAAGTATGACACAATATCAAAGCATAATGTGAATTAAATAGTAGGCTAAATTTACAGAAATGTAGACCAGTGTGAAGGAGGTAATCAGCTAGCTTTAGTCTGTATTGACAAACCATAATAGGAATATTATGTCAAGTTCTGGGACTTGTGCTTTGGAAAAGGATCAAGTCATTATCAAATAGCAGGCCCCATCGAATCTGGCTTACAGATGTCATTTGTACAGCCAGAAAAAGTGATGAAAAAGTTGAAATCGGCATGCTTGTAGGCAGTACAGACGTTGTCCAGTTTTCCATGAGATGCGTCACTCTCTACTGTCTTATCCCCAGGAGTAGTGCACATTTATTTTCTTTCCCTGCCCCTCGTAGGGATTTGATTTTCCAGACTACTGGTGTAACTAAACTAAAGCATTTTTCAAAAGGAGTAGCCAGATGGTAAAGAAATAAACTGTGATATCTGAAAAGTGATTAAAGAGCTGGGCAAGTCTAAGCTTAGAAAGATAAGGCTTGGCCATGTGACCAAATTAAATGAAATTTGAAAGCAGATTTCATCATATCACTACTCTGCTTTTTTTTTTTTTTCATTTTTTTCCTAATGTTTATTTATTTTTGAGATACAGGGAGAATGCAACCAGGGGAGGGGCAGAGAGAGAGGGAGACACAGAATCTGAAGCAGCCTCTAGGCTCTCAGCTGTCAGCACAGAGCTCCACGTGGGGCCCGAATCCACAGACCATGAGATCATGATCTGAGCCAAAGTCTGTATCTTAACCGACTGAGCCACCCAGGCACCCCTACTCTGCTTTTAACCATGTATATAAAGCTGCTCATGTTTACAGAACAAAGAGCAAATGTTTGACAAGTGAAAATAAGCTCTGTCCTCTACAATCTGACCTCTCCTTTAATTCATTTCCTTTCTGTGAAGAAAACTGCAATCACCACTTTGAACCCAGTGTTCTCATGACTCCATGTTCTTGCACAGCCTAGGTCCTCTTTTTGCTCATCTTGTTTGCCTAAGCAAATTATCTTTTTTTCTGCAACTCAACCCAAGCATCCTTTCTTCTCAGAAGCCCTCTGACCCCTGTGGAACTATGTTCCACTGGCCCATGCTCCAATAATCTTAGTCTGTATTTTCACTGTGGCTCGCCCTTCCTCCTCCTCCACCATTACTCCATGACACCTTGCAGGGAGGGGAATGTGTCTTCTTTATTGTTGAGCTCTTAGTCTTTAGTGCAATGCCTGGCACATGAAGGGTGCTCAAATACTGTTTTTCAAGTGATACGGCTACCTCTTTTTCAATATTTGAACACTTGGTGATGGAAGAAACATCAGGAATACCCAAGGTGAGTGGGGACTATTATCAGGACCTGTGAGTGATGCTCACAGGTACACAGATTTTCTATGCAGTGGGAGAAAATATTTCCAACAAGTTAGAACTCTTCCAAAGACAGAAAGGCCTTCGTGGGTAGAGAAACAAAGCAGACAGCCAAGCATGGGCAGAGGACAGTCTAGCCCTGAAAACGTAGTTGATCCAGTACGCCTTTAAGTTCTCTTTAATCCTGAGTCTAGAACTTCTCTAAATCTATTATTCCCTATGCAGAGAAGGTGCTGTGCACAGAAACACCACACTAAGGGTTTGGGGGAAGCAGTTTCCCCCCTGGCAATGGGAGTAGGAGGGAATTCTACTTTAATAAATTGGATCTTAAGGGAGAAGACAATAAGAAGGGTCAATCTGGTAATTAGCGTGGTTCTGATGACTCTTGCTGAGGTTTTCAGAGAGTTTCTAAATCACTACAGTATTTCACACAGAAACACTGCCAAGCAATAAAACTTCCTCAGGTTCATGACCATAAATAGAACCCACATGCCTTGTCTTATTGAGGGAAAGACATTATGCTCTTTAAAGGCTCCAGGAATCTGGGCACCTTGAATTAAAATTTATAAATAAAGACCAAAAATAAATATGTTCTTCAATCTGGAGCAAAAATTACTTTAGAATTTACATCTTTTTCCTTTCTTTTTCTTTTTGTTTTTTTTCTTTTTTTCTATTTTCTTTTCTTTTTCTTTTTCTTTCTTTTTTTTTTTTTTTTTTTGCCTTGCTATAAATCCTCTCTCTCCTTACATTTTCTTTTGTTTGTTTCTAGCAAACTTAGGTCCTTCTTCTTCCCTCTTTCTCAATATCTATCTCTCTATCTACCTACCTACCTACGATCTATGTCCACTTAGTTTATCATTCTGTACTTTAATATTACCTTTCTTTCCTGTGTGTAGGTGCAGAAAGGTTCTCTGCATTCACTTCACATTTCACTGAATTGCAGACAGGACACTGCCTAAAACCGTTTCTTCTGCTAAGCCAGTGACAAAGAGTCAACCAAAAGACCACCTAGATGGACAAATGGACAGATTTTAATTTTTGCTTCACACAGGACCCTGAGTTTCGAAAGGTCCAGAAGAATGTTATGTTTCTGCAATTTCTGGAAGCCACAGTTTTAAGAGACTAGTGATTACAGAGTTAGGACCAAGAAATGACCTACCCAATGACAGTCAAGGTCCACAAATACTGACATGGGGGCATGTTATGAGGGCAACTCTTTCCACCAGAGCTTCCATAGCCTTTTCCCTGAAGCAAAAGCTTGTGCACAGACACTGGAATCAGACCACCTGGATTTACATACGAAATTCACCATAACAGCAGCTGTGTTCTTGTGGGAAGCTTCTTTAATTTTCTACATTTGTCACCACATATATAATAATAATAGTACCTACATCATGAGTTTTTTGGCAAGGATTAATGAAAGTAATCACTATGAAATGCCAAATACCTTAAGTGTTTACAAAGTGCCTTTGAAAAATTTGCTTTAGGGCCACATGGATGGCTCAGTCAGTTAAGTACCCAACTTCAGCTCAGGTCATGATCTCAGGGTTCCTAGGTTTGAGCCCCACATCGGGCTCTGTGCTGACAGCTTGGAGCCTGGAACCTGCTTTGGATTCTGGGTCTCCTCTCTCTTTGCCCTTTCTCTACTACCACCCTGTCTTTCTCTGCCTCTCAAAAATAAAAACGTTTAAAAAAAAGAAAGAAAGAAAATTTTGTTTTAGTATTAGCATGCTAGTGAGGCCAATGACCCCAAACTAAGCAGTTAATAGAATAAAGTGAAACCCTGCTTACATTTAGATATAAACAGTTGGGTATAAATGAATCAGTACAAAATCATTGCTACTACTATAGATAGAACTCAAATAATGATATTGGATATACATTCACTCATTCATTTTTTTTCACTTAGTACACACATATTTATTGATCTCCACCTGGGTATTAAGGATTTATAAGGCCAGCTCTTTCCCAGAAAAGCTGATGGGATGCAAAGTTCATGTTTCCTTTGGCAACGGTGAGACAAAATGACCAAATAAGGCCCACTAGGTCTTCATTTTAAACATTCAGTTTAAACACTTTAAACATATATTCTTGGTATGGTGTTTCCAAAGAGTTGTCCCCATGCATCCCTTAGTATTTTTGTTTCCTTGGGTAAAAGCAAATAGATTTCATAGTATATAAATAACGTGCCTCTGAACGGCCAAATCCTAAGTGATGGAAGCAAGTGAGACATAAGCAAAAGCCTCAAGAAGCATTTTCATCACCCATACATGGCTGAATTTTTATTGTGGTCCAGTGAGATTACAGTGCCCAACAGACAGTGAATTTCTAAGTGGTGTGGGCATAGGCAATGGGTAACGTAATGATGGTTCTGTCAAGATTTTATAGCCCAAGTCCAAATACATTATCCAGCACATGCAGCAATACTATGTCACAAAGAACACCCAATATTCCCCCCTGTGTCTCTGTCTCTGTCTCTCTCTCTTACACAGACACATGAACAAAAATTTTGTTCCCACAGAAGAGCAATTGCTTATTAGCTCTCACTTACCTAAAAGATTACTGGATTTAAACTAGAAATATTCCATTGAAAAATTCCATTCTTCTGAATGTTTTCATTTAGAAGAATTTGCCTTAGATTGTCAGTTAATATTCAGAAACTTTTGTTCCATGACTATAATGAGTGTTTCAGTTATTTCCAGTAATAGCAGGGATTCTGTTTTATTTTCCTTTTCTCTTGATTTAAGGAAGGCCTTCAAATATAATTGTAACTTGAGAAATTAAAATCTAGTAGATTTCCACCCTCCAAATAAATTTTCATCAGACCTGCATTTCATTCCTAACTCTGCTCCATTTCTTAATAATTTTCACTTCTCTTTGGCTTGGATGGTTGATAAATTATCCTAATGATTCTGTCTGTGTTTAAGCTAATGATCTGTCTAAAGGAATTAGAGTTTTATTTTACAAAGTGAGAAATGTGACTACCAAATCAGACGGCAAGAGAAACTGTCTGAAATGACAGTTTTGGGGCTGGAGTAAGAGTGACCTTTTTTTTTTTAATATGAAATTTATTGTCAAATTGGTTTCCATACAACACCCAGTGCTCATCCCAGCAGGTGCCCTCCTCAATACCCATCACCCACCCTCCCCTCCCTCGCACCCCCCCTCAAACCTCAGTTTATTCTCAGTTTTTAAGAGTCTCTTATGGTTTGCCTTTCTCCTTCTCTAACTTTTTTTTCCCTTCCCCTCCCCCATGGTCTTCTGTTAAGTTTCTCAAGATCCACATAAGAGTGAAAACATATGGTATCTGTCTTTCTATGTACGACTTATTTCACTTAGCATAACACTCTCTAGTTCAATCCACGTTGCTACAAAGGGCCATATTTCATTCTCTCTCATTGCCACATAGTATTCCATTGTGTATATAAACCACAACTTCTTTATCCATTCATCAGTTGATGGACATTTGGGCTCTTTCCATAATTTGGCTATTGTTGAAAGTGCTGTTATAAACATTGAGGTACAAGTGCCCCGTGCATCAGCACTCCTGTATCCCTTGGGTAAATTCCTAGTAGTGCTGTTGCTGGGTCATAAGGTAGTTCTATTTTTAATTTTTTGAGGAACCTCCACATTGTTTTCCAGAATGGCTGCACCAGTTTGCATTCCCACCAACAGTGCAAGAGGGTTCCTGTTTCTCCACATCCTCTTCAGCATCTATAGTCTCCTGTTTTGTTCATTTTAGCTAGCCTGACTGGCATGAGATGGAATCTCAGTGTGGTTTTGATTTGTATTTCCCTGATGAGGAGTGACGTTGAGCATCTTTTCATGTGCCTGTTGGCCATCCGGATGTCTTCTTCAGAGAAGTGTCTATTCATGTCTTCTGCCCATTTCTTCACTGGATTATTTGTTTTTCAGGGTGGAATTTGGTGAGTTCTTTATAGATTTTGGATACTAGCCCTTTGTCCAATACGTCATTTGCAAATCTCTGTTCCCATTTGCAAATCACTGTTTCCTTTGCAGTGCAGAAGTTTTTATCTTTATGAGGTCCCAATAGTTCATTTTTGCTTTTAATTCCCTTGCCTTTGGAGATGTGTCCAGTAAGACATTGCTGTGGCTGAGGTCAGAGAGGTTTTTTCCTGCTTTCTCCTCTAGGGTTTTGATGGTTTCCTGTCTCACATTCAGGTCCTTTAGCCATTTTGACACATCACATTAATAAAAGAAAAGAAAAGAACCATATGATCCTGTCAATCAATGCAGAAAAAACATTTGACAAAATTCAGCATCCTTTCTTTAAAAAACCTCGAGAAAGTTGGGATAGAAGGAACATAGTTAAACATCATAAAAGCCATTTATGAAAAGCTCACACCTAATATCATCTTCAATGGGGAAAAACTGAGAGCTTTCCCCCTGAGATCAGAAACACAACAGAGATGTCCACTCTCACCGCTGTTGTTTAACATAGTGTTGGAAGTCCTAGCCTCAGCAATCAGACAACAAAAGGAAATCAAAGGCATCAAAATTGGGAAAGATGAAGTCAAGCTTTCACTTTTTGCAGATGACATGATATTATACATGGAAAACCTGATAAACTCGATGAAAAGTCTGCTAGAACTGATACATGAATTCAGCAAAGTTGCAGGATACAAAATCAATGTACAGAAATCAGTTGCATTCTTATACACTAATAATGAAGCAACAGAAAGACAAATAAAGAAACTGATCCCATTCACAATTGCACCAAGAAGCATAAAATACCTAGAAATAAATCTAACCAAAGATGTAAAATATCTATATGCTTAAAACTATAGAAAGCTTATGAAGGAAATTGAAGAAGATATAAAGAAATGGAGAAACATTTCGTGCTCATGGATTGGAAGAATAAATATTGTCAAAATGTCAATGCTACCCAAAGCAATCTACACATTCAATGCAATCCAAATCAAAATTGCACCAGCATTCTTCATGAAGCTAGAACAATCCTAAAATTTGTATGGAACCACAAAAGACTCTGAATAGCCAAAGTAATTTTGAAGAAGAAGACCAAAGAGGGAAGCATCACAATCCCAGACGCTAGCCTCTACTACAAAGCTGTAACCATCAAGACAGCATGGCATTGGCACAAAAACAGACACATAGACCAATGGAATAGAATAGAGACTCCAGAATTGGACCCACAAATGTATGGCCCACTAATCTTTGACAAAGCAGGAAAGAGTATCCAATGTAAAAAAGACAGTCTCTTTAACAAATGGTGCTGGGAAAACTGGACAGCAACATGCAGAAGAATGAAACTACACCACTTTTTTTTTTTTTAGATTGGCTAAACCTATACCATCTGACTAGTGGTTATAGTAGATATCAAAGGTGAGCTGCAGCATGTTGAATAAAATCCTTGGTAGAAATAATACACAAAGGACATATATTTAAGCAATGAGAAATGAAAGAAGTAAGTGTCTCATGTAATTTTACGTAAAAGATCAAATTAAGTTTGCTTTAATACAAAAGATATAAGAACTTAAAAGAACTGAGCAATGCTTTGTTAAAAATAAATAAAGCTATTTTATTTGATTGATGCAAAAAAGTTGTTTCCTATTCAGAGCAGTTCTTTATGATTCTTTATATAACAGGTTTCAAAACTTGGCCACGTCATTCTGTGCCCTTGCAGAATCCAGCTTTAATGTCTTTCAGGTGAAGGCTCAAAACTGAACTTGGAATATCAACCTTAAAAAAAATTCCTTTACTGGTTGACATCATCCTCCAACAGGATACATGGCTACATAATTTTAATTACCCCACCACTCAAAACATCAAGACTCCATTAAAGGGTACCTACCAGGAGTGCCTAGGTGGCTCAGCTGGATAAGTATCCAGCTCTTGATCTCAGCTCAAGTCTTGATCTCAGGGTTCTGAGTTCAAGCCCTGCATTGGGCTTCACTCTGGGTGTGAAGTCTACTTAAAAATAAATAAAAAAATGAAGGGTACTTTCCAAATGCTACTTGGTCCTTGCTTTCCCTTAGGCTTTTACTGGTCATTTTATTGCTGTTACTTTGGGGCCCTGCCTTTTTAACCTCCTTGTAAAGTATGTGTCTTCCAGGTTCCAACAACTCCAAGTGAAGCTAATAATAGCATAAGGATTCCAACCTATACCATTGTGGGGGGATCCAAGTCCCTATAAATCATTAGAATAGTCACTGAGAGATTTTTACACCTTCAGGGTAAAATAAGGACAATGGCCCTTGCTCAGCAGGAAGTAGTTACAGAAGAAGAGACCACTGCCCTTCATCATTCTTTAAGAATTTCAGGGTGGAAATGAGACAGTATAAAAAGCAAAGGGACATAACTTCTGTAAAGCCACCATCTGAAGCAAGGGCTAAAAGTTATAAGCTTAGAGATAAATACCTCCTTCTGGGAAAGCAAACAAACAAGAGAAACAGCCATTAGGGAATAATGGTTTTCTGGGCAAAATTAGAAGTAACAATTTAAAGTCTGCTTGCACAAGTATTTCTATTTTCCAGGATCCCTAAAAGAATGTCAACCATGGAAAAAGGCATCCTGTGATTGTCTTGTGTCCACTGAAAAGTAACGACTGCAAGATAATGCTGTGGGACTGAAAAATGCTTCCACACTCCCAGCCCCTCACCCTTTGGAAAAGTGCTCTTATAAGCCCTGTGTGCTATCCCTTTCCAGAATGACATTCCTCTTTCTTGTCAAGTCCCTTGTATAGAAACTATTTCTAATAAACTCCATTTTCTTAAAAAAAAAAAAAAAAAGAAAAAAAACATGTTTCTCCTCAGTCTCATGTATTTGGTTTGGGACAGTCATATTAATTTTAGTGTCTACAGATAAAATTACAGAATTATCTAAAGATTTTGGAAATGGGGGATTTGCTTATTATGATGTGAGAAAATTTAAACCTATAAATAAAAAACCTGGAAAAGATACCAAAAAAAAAGTAAAGGTCTTAAAATCTCTCTAATGAATTAAGAAAAAAAAAACCTATGCTGTAAACCTATAGTTGCTGTTTAAACAGACAATTAAAAAGGCCTGATATTATAACAATTTATAATAGAAACTTGATAAATGTAAAATAATGGCCTTCCAGTTGGTAAATAAATGTAGGTCTCAATTTCAACCTAATATTTTCAACCTAAAAGTGTAACCTAAACACTACCAGTCAAGGCCATAAGTCTCACAATTATTTTGGTCTGAAAGAGTGCATTTTGGATCTGAAAATTCATCAAGTCACCAAGTATGCCAGTTCTGAATATATTGCCTCTTGGATCCAAAATTACCCTTCAATACATATCCTAACTTTGCTCTCCTTTATGGTTAGTATGGTGCTAAACCTTCTCAGTAGGGAGCGCTGGCGCCATCCAAGAAGGGGCTCTCTTGAAATCTCCGTCTGCTGCCTGGTGGGTCAGTCACATATGTATGAGAACATCTAGGGGAGCTAGGTCTAGAGTGTGGTCCCAGGATGCGTGGTCCCTCAGTGACCTTGCAGCTTGGTTTGGCAATAACCTTTCAGCATCCCTCTTATTCCAGAAGTCAGCACCTCAAAGGGTTTCTATCCAAACTGTCGCCCAAACCTACTCCACCCTACATATTAATACTGAGGTCATCTCAGCCATCCTGGCACTCATATTCCCAATGCAAGCCTGACTTGCTTAACTCCACGGGTTTCCCATGACACTTCCACTCCCTCTGTAAACCTTGTACATCTTGTCTGTGGCCTGGGAATGTTCCAACCACCCTGCTCCTGGCCTATGCTCCAGATCACTTTCTGTTTACCCAAACCCTGCAGACTAACTGCAGTCCTGTTCTGTTAAACCAGCAAAACTCTTGCTCTCCAGTGAGTGGAACCACACGTTCTCCCTGCAAGCTCTGAACCTTACAAGTTTGTCCTTCCTTGGGTACTCCCCCTCATTCCCAGGATACCATATTGAGTCTTCTTCTATCTGAAGATTACTCTTTTTTTATACTTAAACAATTATTTATCTTAAACTTACCCTGTTCAACCCTTACCTACTGTGGGGGTTCTGTCTCTTGAATAAGCCTAGACTGGTATATCTCAATATAGCTGGTAATTTGTATACCCACGTTAGGAATAAAAATAAAATTATATGTCAAATTCAGGGCTTTCCAATCTGGCTTCATGGAGTCTCTTCTCACTTTTCAAGATCCTAATACTGAAAAGTGGGTCTATGTCTCTTGTCATGAAGAAAGCAATCTGGTCTAGAGCTTTATACTAAAGAGATAATTAGCAAGTAAGTTGCCAATGTTTTAATAATCACTATGAAATGTTATTTTAATTAAAATTGTGACCTTTGAAAATTTGCATATAACCATGATATTAGATTTAATATTAGATTTGTTCTCCCACCATAAACAACTAGAAAACTGGACAAAGTATATGAAAACCCTTTCCAGGCCTTGGATAGCATGCAACACCCAAGTTTCATGCATGAAAGAAGGGAAACAACAATATATGCCTTAGAATGACTTTGATTTTATGCTTCGAGGCACTTTCAGATCTCAGCATAGGTTCGGTGATAAGTTGTGGAACTATTCAAATTTATATTTCATGTTGGGTGAATTCTGACAATTCAAATTTATCAAGGAATTGGTCAGTTTCATCTAAGATGTCAAATTTGTGTCTGTAGAATTTTTCTTTTTTTTTTTTTTTTAGTATTTCCTTCATAACACTTTGATGTTTGCAGGCTCTATTTCATTTCTATTTTTTCAGTTGTTTCAAATGTGTTCGTAGTTGCTTAATGAAGCATTTTTATAATGAATTCTTTAAGATTTTTATGAGTTAATTATAACATCTCGGCTTTTACCAGTGTATCTGGTAGCAAGGCTACAATCTTTTCAGTGGGATTTGGTTGCCATAAAGCAGTTATTTTAGAGGCTTTGGTCCGCAGCTAAAGAGAGGTTTTTTGTTTGAGCTTTTTTGTTTGTTTTTGTCTATACCCTTTTGACTTTTCAGGTTCTGGCTTTTCTAGCGCATCATGTGGGATATAAGAGGCAAAACTAAAACCCAGGGAACTTACCTTCATATTGTTCTTTGGGTCTAGAGATTCCAGGCCAGTGTTCCTTCTTTTCTTTATCTTTCAGAGTACCTTAGTCTTATTCTTATTCTAGCAGCTGGACTGCAATCTATTCCTCCCCTTTATTGAGGAATGTCTCATTAAAGAAAACAAAGTAACCCAAGCCAAATCTCCTCACAAACAAGCTAACAGAAGACCTCCCGAGAAAGTACTAATGACATTTACTAGCAGGACAATCCCTATGTGTGGAATGATTTCAGCAGAATGTGCCATTTCTGTCTAGAATGTTTATGGAAAAGAAAGCTGGAATGTACAGATTTATGAAGTTGGCTCCTTGGGAAATGTCACATAAGTTTTGTAAATATTACAGCATAAAATAGAGATACATTAATGATCAAAACAGTTCCTTTTTTGTGTAAGCGATGGCCACGTATGTCTCCTAGAGACCTCATACGTTATATCTACATCAGAGCACAAGAAAGGACCTGGATGCTGTCTGGACAATCCTGGATTTCTCCTTGCTGTGTCTGTGTCTCACAATTACCTGAAACCTTGAAATTAACAGTAAAGGTTGATATTGGGTAAAATCTCTAATTTTATGTGCATGTGATTTGCCAATCCAATTCTTTGTGTTTTCTTGACAGTGTATAAAAAATTATTCATAATTCCATAGTGTCACCCATGCAAAGCCACATTTAACACTTGTCTTTTTTCCCCTGTCTCTGTGTATAAACACTACTAAAAAGGAATCATACTGCATATGGGAATGTTTATTTCTTGCATTTTCTTTTTTTACTTTTTATCATATTGTGAATATTTTCGTATCGTTATACATTCTTTAAAAACAGGATTTTTATTGACTATAAATTATTCCATCAAATGGTTATTATCTTCTCTTGAATCATTCATATTTTAATGGCCAAGAAAGTTGTTACATTTTTATAATAAGCACAAATAAAGCTTATTCTTGTATGTATTTCTAATTACCTCTTCAGAATAAGTACTTAGGATTTGATCTATTGGACTAATGTTTATGATGATTTTTAAGGCTCTTGATAGTTTGCCAAGTTTTCCTCCTCAAAACTGTGATTCATTTATACTTTTTTTGAGTATAACAATTCAATGAAACTTCACAGCACTGAGTGCTAAATATTAAAATGTTTATTATCATTTTTCATGAGTGGCTCAGTCGGTTGAGCATCCAGCTTCAACTCAGGTCATGATCTCACTGTGTGATCGAGCCCCACATCGAGCTCGCTCGCTGCTGTCAGTCTGTCAGCACAGAGCCTGCTTCCAATCCTATGTCCCCCCTCTTTCTGGCCCCTCACCCATTTGTGCTCTCCCAAAAATAAATAAATATTTTTTTTAAATTAAAAAAAGTGTATCATTTTTCAAAAATAAAAAATCTTTTACTTTTTAATTAGTATTTTTATTGTAACAGGCCGAAAACGTCCATTCATAGTTGTTCTTTCTTTTTTTTAAGTTTATTTTTATTTATTCTGAGGGAGAGAAAGAGTGTGCGAGGGAGCATGAGTGGGGAAGGGGCAGAGGGAGAGGGAGAGAGAGAATTCCAAGCAGGCTTCACACCATCAGCACAGAGACCTATGCAGGGCTTGATCCCATGAACTGTGAGATCATGACTTAAGCCGAATTCAAGAACTGTGAGCTTAACCAGCTGAACCACGCAGGTTCTCCATAGTTGTTCTTTCTTAAATAAAATCATCATTTTTTAAACATTTTTTTGAAAAAAATATTCATTTTTAATTAATTTGTTCCATTTATTTTTTTTAATTTTGAAGTTTATTTATTGATTTTTGAGAGAGACAGAGACAGCATGAGCAGGGGAGGGGCAGAGAGGGAGAGAGAGAGAAAGAGAGAGGGAATCCCAGGCAGGCTCTATGCTGTTAGCATAGAGCCAGATGTGGAGCTCAAACTCACGAAACTGTGAGATCATGACCTGAGTCAAAACCAAGAGTCAGATGCTTAACCGGCTGAGACACCCGGGAGCCCCTAATTTATTTCATTTATTAAGAATATGAGTACATTTTATATCAAACTGGCCGCAACCATTTTTTCCACTTTACAATAACTTGAAAATGTTTTGGTTTTATGGTAACATTTTTTTCTGATTATTAAAGTAGAAAACTTGCAAAATAAAATAGAAAGGAAATAAAATAAATACAAAAGTATTTTTTGTAATTATTACGTATTTTCTGTTTATTCGTTTTTTGCTGGAAATTTCCATGGGAATCTTGGAGGAAGAAAATTAGGCAATTGTGCTCACAAAATAATCCCAATATATTATCTATTTTTAGGAGGGATGATATTTTAAAATATAAGCACAGGAAAGCATACCAGAGCCAAGAAAAAAAATGAATCTCCATTCTTCAGGCGTGAGAAATTTTATGTAGAGAAAGTAATTGAGATTAATAAGAAGAAGAAATATGCAAGAAGAGTCCTTCCTCTGGATTGCCCAATATGCCATTACTGTAGCTCTTGCTCTCGGGAAGCAGAAAGGAGAAAGAACCAAAACCCTCTCTGTCATTTTTTCTGCATCTCTTATGCAGGCTGCAAGTTGTGTAAGAAACTTGAAAAAAAATTTGCGTAACTTTAAATGTAGCACTTCCAGCTGATTATTTAGGAGAGAAGATAATACATAGCCCTCTTTCTCCATAGTTGGGCAGAGGGCAGAAAAGGGAGTTAGGATCTGGGCATAGTATGTTTTAATATCAAGTTAATGAAAAAGATTCTGAAAGGTCAGGAAGGGCATCAGTACTCTTTGAACATAATAAGATCAATTCCTGGAAGGGAGATGCTGAGTCTTACTTGTAAAGTCGTGAATGTGGGGGCTACTATTGTCAAAATATTGATCAGTCCTGTGTAAGATGTACATAATCTACCTAGATGTTCAGGTAACCAAAGACGGAGGAAAAAAGGAAAAGAAGAACAAGATGCAGTACATAGTGCAGGATAACCCCCACCACTGTCTTTTCTCTCTGCTTCCTTTCCTGGCAGTTTGTCATGAGCTCTTCCCTCAGGAGTACAGGTGGTGGAGGAGAGAATAACTCTTGCTGACAACCAAAGTTAGGGGCTGCCAGTTGTAAAAGTTGTGGCCATGAGTACAGGTGAGGATAACGTTAGCTTCTAACTGGAAAGGTATTGAGCTGGAGAAGCAAGGGATTTAGTGAGTTGAGAGGAAGTTAGAAAGTCAAAGGCAAGAGGGGTAGTGGGTAGGCAGAGATAAGCAATCACGAGAGAAAATTGTTCAAGTGGAACACACTCCACTGGCCTCAAAAATATGTGTAGACATCTCAGTAGTGTAGTCGTGAAGCTATATAATCATTTACAGATTAAGGACTTGAGCGATTATCCAGTACTAAGCTTCTATACCTGAGTTCCCTCACAGAGTACAATATGATTTTATCACTGGAATGCTTAAATAAATGCTTAAAACTTCTTTGAAATAGACATATGTGAATGTTTACTAGAAACATCATGGTGGTAACTGCTGAATGAGGGGTTGTATTCCCTCCAGTTCTTTGTAGTCAGTGTCAGGGATGTAGAACTCTCTAATGGTGCAAGAGAATGATAACAAAGATGACATACAAAGTCATAGGATTTCCTTCCCAAGTCCTAGCACTCCCACACACCCACAAAAACACCCCTGGATTGCTACAAAGACCATGGCAAAAACACATCCATGTCCTTGGGTACATTTCCAAATGGCAGGTCAGAAATTTTTATAGATTTCACTTGACTGTATTACTTATATTAAGGAAATGAGGACAAAACACAACAGTTAAAAATGTTAAAATTCTGGGGCAGAAGTCAGATAACATTAAGCTAAGT
Organism: Panthera uncia; assembly: GCF_023721935.1. Taxonomy (NCBI): domain Eukaryota; kingdom Metazoa; phylum Chordata; class Mammalia; order Carnivora; family Felidae; genus Panthera; species Panthera uncia. The sequence continues at coordinate 38,996,803 of NW_026057580.1, read as the reverse complement.
ATTTAACCTGCATTTGTTAGTATGTCAGCCCTTAGACATAAGACAAAATGACATTATGCCCAATCACTTGGATGTTATAATGCAAACAAGAAAGAGACCTGAATACATAGATGATCCTTTCATCACAATTATGTGCATCTAGTGATGTGGAAGTGGATGGCACCAATAAGCACTGGCCTCCATCTGGGCTTTATGTATCTCTGCAGTGGAGAAACATTCTGACAACTTTTCGTCTTGCTAAATAGGCAGGGCTACCAGAGGAATGACCCTACAGAACAATGAACCACCAGGGAAACGCAATTGTTCTGCATTAGCTCCAAGGGGGAACAAGTAGAAACAGCCTACGTTTTTCGTTACGGTCTTGAATTAATAAGTACATTTCAATAATTCTCAAATTGCAAAGAAATGGGATGCTTTATTAAGGTAGGGGAGTTTAGTAAATAAAATACACTTAAATAATGTAACATTGTGTTTTTTAGCACAAATTATGGAATTTTGCTCAATTAAAGTTAGTCAGATCCAAAATGCTTCCATTTCCAAATAACTTCTCTTGATTATAGGGCAAATTTTTTTTGTAGATAAAAAAATAAAAATTTGAATTTTCAATCATTGCTTTTAATAGTGTCTTCCTGGGGCGCCTGGGTGGCTCAGTCGGTTAAGCATCCGACTTCGGCTCAGGTCATGATCTCGCGGTCCGTGAGTTCGAGCCCCGCATCAGGCTCTGTGCTGACAGCTCAGAGCCCGGAGCCTGTTTCTATTCTGTGTCTCCCTCTCTCTCTGACCCTCCCCCGTTCATGCTGTCTCTCCCTGTCTCAAAAATAAATAAACGTTAAAAAAAATTTTTTTTAAAAAAATAGTGTCTTCCTGGGCTCATGGAGCTGCTAACTAGTATTTCCTTTAATGGCATCTCATACAGATTAAACAGTTTTTCCATCTCCTTCAGTATTTAAACAAATTCCTTTCAGTCACTGAGTGTGGGTCGTCCTCACTTAAACATCAATCTCCTGTCTGATTGAAAATTCTTTCTATTCCTTCCCTGAAGTTCATATCATAGCATCTTGGGATGGAGTGAGAAAGTCATGAGCTTTTCTTATGCATTTTTTTCTTCCTTCTTCTCCAGTTTATCCTCTGAAATTGAGCAGTGCTCAGTCAATTCCATGGAAATTAATTTGCTGAAATATGTTCGCCAAAAACTAATTTTCCCAATGTTCAGTTTGTCAAATAATTTATTGGATGAATAAACTATTGTTTCTTTTAACTATCTATAAATTTTAGAGCAATTCATATTGAATAGTTTTTGCAGGTTTGAAGTTTTTAATGAGGATTGAGTGGCTTTAATTTTTTTTCTTTTTTCACAGCACTTTAAGCTTACATGTCACATATGGTTTTGCAGGTTTTTACTGTGCCAGGGCTCTCTGGAGGAGAAAGGGCAGTGCTTGAAATCAGACTCTGATTGCCAGGTCATGAATTGGTGGGGCCACTTCCAAATGAAAGGAATGACAATTTAAAAAATTACACAAAGTTGTGCCATATGGATTAGTAGTGGTAGGTGATGCAGGATTAAGATGGAGGGGCAAGAGAGGGGATCCTTTGCTGGAAGCAATATAGAAATGAGCAGCAAAATACAGCATATCTTGGGCTGCTGAAGTGGGGGATGTACTGAAGGGAAAGAGAAGTTCAACTGAGGAGTCGAAGACAATAGGAGATGGAATGAAGATGTTGAGGCTGAAGGCCTAAAAGAGAATTGAAGTATAAAGAAGTAGATGTTTCTGATTAAGTAGCATTCTTCTTGTTTTTGATGTAGCTGATGGCAAAATTGTCCTGCTGGAGAAAGAGGTTCATTCCTATGTAGTTCCTTTCAGATCCATGTGTTCCGTTGGCCTCAAACTGGTTGTATCACACCACCTTTCTCTGGCGCCTAAGCCTATTTGGCAATCACATGGTGAGTCCCAGCAAGACGGTATCCTCCAATCTCAGCCACCCTTGCCAGTCAGATATCAGACTTATGGGAAAATGAAGGATTCACCCTTACTACTGTCTGCAGTCTAGAACTTGAGGGGGAGCTGTCCTGTTCCCCCATTCTGTAGGCAGTCAGCCTTCCATTTGATCTTGCTCCAGTAGCACCAGGGAAGATCACAATGTTTCTTAGTTACTGGGCAGACCAATGCCAGTCTTCTACTTTTGAAAGCAAGCCAGCCCATCTTTATAAGTAATTCCCTCGTGCTCCTCTTGGTTTTGGTGGAAAGACATTACATTCTGCAGGGATAACAATTGCTTTACTAGTCTTCTACTGGCATTGTTGGAGGGTCAAAATGGAGGTAGTATTAGCTTTGATAGCCACACTTGTTGTTTATACATGACATTCATCTGAATTAGTCAGTGCTGTGCCAAACTGGTAAATACTTTGACTATCATTTGTGATGGAATTTATTTTTAGAGCTTGTTCTCTCAACAAGTCCTATGAGGAGGTGGCTGACCCTAATCACAGGCCAATCTCAGAACATACAAATTGAGATATTTAGTTCTGTTGGTCTCCATATTTGGGTCAAATTGGTAACAATTCTAGGGCCCATGAAAAATCCCACTGGCCATTCTGTATCATTCTCTTGAAAGAGTTTAGTAATACTGCCATGATAACAGGTATTTTATTGCCTTTTTAAATATGCATATACTTACATTCTCCAATGCTTATTAAATACATATATACTTAATTGTACTGTGCTCCAGGCAATTTAAGTGAAACAAAAACGAGTATAAATAAATAAAATTAGAATCATGAAATCAAGACACTTAAGTTTTGAGGAAAAAAGGCCTTAGTATTTTTATATAAAACACAGTGATAGCTAAACATGAGAGATTACACACACACATGATGGAACAGATTTATTTGACCCAGGTCTTGAAAGAAGATAGGAATTGGAATCATAAAAATAGAAAAGATATAACATATTATGTAAGTATCATTAGAGGATCTTTCTTCTCTGGAAAATAGTTGATAATAATTTTTGCTCCTTTGAATTCTTTTTCCTCAATTCTTATGAAATCTTAAATCTGTATCAAGGGATTTGGGCCTTTTAACTTACTGTATCATGGAATTTTAAGAGAACAAGTTCTCTATTCTATATTTTAGTCATATTTTTGAGTGCTTACTACTATATGCCTATCAGAAATAAAGATACTATGCTTACCCTCAAGGAACTCACAGTCTAGTAATGAATATGATGAGTGATTCATACTATTCCAATCATTCAAATTGTCAGTTTTGTAGGGAAGCAGGCAACTTATAATCAAGATAGTTTTGCATGTGTCAGAAAGCATTTGTTTTACCACCCATGAATTAGCTTTGTCCCAAATCTGGGTGACTATAAATGCTTTCATCTCTACAGTGAAAGCAAGTTTTCTATTCATCTGACCCCTAAGAGATCTGGACTCAATGTCTTCAATTCTTAAAACTAATACAATTTGAACAGCTTGTGTTCAAAGAATTCTCAACAGTAAATATGCAATCCCATCTTGCACAAATTTGATACCAGGAATGATTCAGGAAAAGCTCCTTGTTGAAGCCATAATTTCATCTGATGTGAAATATGTATTCACAGTGTCAATAAGAAGATTCAACAACAGTCCTTGATTCTTTTTGTTAAAAAGAGAATATTTATAAACTTAAAAAAAGAATAGACCAATTTTTAAAATTCCATATGCACAAGTTGAAATGTTAAACATAAATAATAAAATAAAAATATTTTTTTCAAATACAATGTTATTAGTCTTAATATTAAATGAACTTTCATAAGCCTATGTGTTTTTTTAGGAAACAACTAAAACACAAAAGGAAATGGAAAGATCAAGACATCTTTACATGACTCAACAAGAAGAAATAGAAATAGTAATTGATCACATAAAATTTTATCAGTAACATCCAGAAGGTAAATCTTTCAAACTTTTAATAGAAATTATTTCTGATGGTAGGCTCATGGCTGAATATTTTTTCATAATTCACTATATTTTCTGAAATTTTTAAAACATATGTATATTATTTTTGTCATTGTAAAACATTAACATTCCTATTATGAAAAGCTTCAAACATACTTAAAGAAGGTCCAATCAACTTCCATATACTGAATTCCTTGAATTTGCAATGTTCAAGATTTTGCAAAAATTGTTTCATGTATCCTTTAGTTTTTCTCATCTCTTCCCCATCCCACTTTCCTTTCTCCTCCTCCTTATATTGTTAAAGTTATTTTAAAGCAAGTCCCAACCATCACATCATTTCACCTCTACATACTTCAGCACATATCTTCTGAAAGTATGAACAATTTCCTGCATAAAGTTAATCACATATAGGGGCGCCTGGGTGGCTCAGTCGGTTAAGCGTCTGACTTCAGCTCAGGTCACGATCTCACAGTCCGTGAGTTCGAGCCCCGCGTTGGGCTCTGGGCTGATGGCTCAGAGCCTGGAGCCTGCTTCCGATTCTGTGTCTCCCTCTCTCTCTGCCCCTCCCCATTCATGCTCTATCTCTCTCTGTCTCAAAAATAAATAAACTTTAAAAAAAAAATTAAAAAAAAAAAGTTAATCACATATAGCAAAATTAGCAATAATTCCTTTATATCACCTATTATCAAGCACACAATCAAATTCCTGAAGGTTAAAAAAAATCTCTTTAATATTTAGTTTATCTGAATCAGAATCCCTAAAAAGCTATACACTGGTCACATTTGGTTGTTATGTCTGTGCGGTATCTTTCAACGTGGAGCCTGGCCTCACTAACTTTTTCCGAACCACTGACTTTTTTTCAGAAACAAATTCTTTTTAACTTCTGGGTGTTCCTATATTTAACTTCCTCCCCATCCCTTATGCTAATCATGATTATAATCATTTCCATTCCAACTAATCTATTTATCTATGAAGATTTTCTTCATTTTGTTGTTCTCATTCAAGAACTTCCTTCAATCAAAAATTTATTTCTATTATGTCCACTGGTCAATTAGAACAGTGGGATTCACAATATTATTTGGAAATAAAGATCTTTTTATGGAAAAATGTTGTTTTGTTTTTATTTTGTTTTAAGTAGGAAGATCCAGCTAGAAAACGGTGATCTGAAGTATCTGTCCTAATTGTTCTGTTCCTTAAGAAGGTTACTCACTTGGTGGAGAACACTGGGGCTTGAAACACACTTCAGCACATATAAAAATTTTGTTTTTAAGAATTTCCCTTTTATCAGGCAGAAGGTTTATTTGAGGAAATTATAGATGAAAACTTCCCTAATCTGGGGAAGCAAGCAGACATCCAACTGCAGGAGGCACAGAGAATTCCCATCAAAATCAACAAAAGCAGACCCACACCAAGACATATTATACTTAAATTTGCCAAATATAGAGATGAAGGTAAAAAATACTAAACACAGCAAGACAAAAGAAGTCCCTGACTTACAAGGGAAGACAAATAAGATTAGTAGAAGAACTCTCCACAGAACCTTGGCCAACAAGAAAGGAGTGGCATGATACAGTCAATGTACTGAATGGAAAAATAGGCAGCCAAGAATACTCTATACAACAAGGCTATCATTCAGAATAGAAGGAGAAATAACTGTTTCCCAGACAAACAAACACTAAAGGAGTTCATGACCACTAAACTAGTCTTGCAAGCAATATTAAAGGGGACGCTTTGAGTGGAAAGGAAAGAGGAAAAGTGACAAAGACTAGAAAACGACAAAAAAAATCTCCAGAAACAATAATAAAACAAGTAATAAAATGGTACTAAATTAATATCAATCAAAAATCACTCTGAATGTAAATGGACTAAATGCTCCATTCAAAAGACATAGGGTATCAGAATGGATGAAAACACAAGACCTATGCATAGGCTGCTTACAAGAGACTCATTTTAGACCTAAAGACACCTGCAGATTGAAAGTGAGGAGATGGAAACATATTTACCATGAAAATGGATGTCAGAAGAAAGCCAGAGTAACAATACTTATATCAGACAAACTAGCTTTTAAGTCTAAAAAGAAGATCACTATATCATAATAAAGGGGTCTATCCAACAAGAATACCAACAATTGTAAATATTTATGCCCCAACTTGAGGCACCAACTGTTTTATATATATAAAACAATTAATAACAAACATAAAAGAACTCATTAATCATAATACAATAATAGTAGGGGACTTTAACACCTCACTTACATCAATGGACAGATCATCTAAGCAGAAAATCAACAAGGAAACAATTCTTTGAATGACACACTGGACCAGATGGACTTAATAGACATATTCAGAACATTTCATACTAAAGTAGCAGAATACACATTCTATTCAAGTGTACATGGAACATTCTCCACAACAGATCACATCTCAGTCACAAATCAGACTTCAATAGGTACAAAAAGATTGAGATAATATCATGCATATTTTCTGACCACAACTTATGAATCTTGAAGACAACCACAAGAAAAAGTCTGGAAAAACCACAAAAATGGGGGTTAAACAACATTCTATTAAATAATGAATGGGTAAACCATGAAATTAAAGAAGAAATTTTTTAAAATACATGGAAACAAATGAAAATGAAAACATGATGGTCCAAAACCTTTGGGATGCATCAAAGTGGTCCTAAGAGGGAAGTATATAGCAATACAGGCCTACTTCAAGAAGCAAGAAAAATCTCAAATACATAACCTAACCGTGCTCCTAAAAGAGCTAGAAAAAGAACAGAAATGAGGTCTAAGGCCAGCAGAAGAAGGGAAATAATAGAGATTAGAGCAGAAAAAAATGATATGGAAACAAACAAAACACGGTAGAACAGATCAATGAATCCAGGAGGTGGTTCTTTGAAAAACTTAATAAAATTGATAAAATATAGCCATATTTATCAAAAAGAATGGAGAAAGGACCCAAACAAATAAAATTACTAATAAGAGAGGACAGATCACAACCAACCAACACCACAGAAATACAAACAATTATAAGAGAATATTATGGATAATTATATGCCAACAAATCAGGCAATCTGGAAGAAATGGATGAATTCCTAGAAACATATAAACTACCAAAAGTGAAACAGGTAGAAATGAAAACTTTAATAGACCCATAACCAGCAATGAAATTGAATAAGTTATCAAAAAACTCCCAACTGGAGCACCTAGGTGTCTCAGTCAGCTAAGCATCTGACTTTGGCCCAGGTCATGATCTCACAGTCTGTGAGTTTGAGCCCCATTTCAGGCTTTGTGCTGACAGCTCAGAGCCTGGAGTCTGCTTAAGATTCTGTGTCTCCCTCTCTCTCTTTGCTCCTCCCCCGCTCATACTCTCTCTCTCTCTGTCTCTCTCTCTCTCCCTCAAAAATAAATAAACATTAAAAAAAAAAAACCTCCCAACAAACTTGAGTCTTGGGCCAGATGGATTTCCAGGGGGATTCTAGCAAAAATTTAAGGAAGAGTTAATACCTATTCTTCTCAAACTTTCCTAAAAAATAGAACTGGAAGGAAAACTTCCATACTCACTCTACAGAGCCAGCATTGTCTTGGTTCCAAAAGCAGACAAAGACCCCACTAAAAAAGAGAATGACAGGACAATATCCCCATGAACAGGGATGCAAAACTCCTCAACAAGATACTAGCAAATCGAATCCAACAGTACATTAAAAGAATCATTCACCACAATAAAGTGGGATTTATTCCTGGGTGGCAAGGGTGGTTCAATATTTGCAATTCAATCAACATGATATACCACATTAATAAAAAGAAGGATAAGAAATGTGATCTTCGCAATAGATGCAGAAAAAGCATTTGACAAAGTAAAGCATCCATTTTTTACAAAAAACTTCAGCGAAGTAGGGATAGAAAGAACACACTTCAACATCATAAAGGCCATATATGAAAGGCGCACAGCTAATATCCCCAATGGGGAAAAACAGAGCTTTTCCTCTATGGTCAGGAATAAGGCAGGAATGTCCACTGTCACCATTGTTATTTAACATAGTGCTGGAAATCCTAACCATATCAATCAGACAACAAAAAGATATAAAAGACATCCAAATTGGCAGGGAAGAAGTCAAACTTTCACTATTTACTTTCACTATTTTCAGACAATATAATACTCTATATAGAAAACCCAAAAGACTCCACCAAAAAACATCACTAGAACTGATAAACAAATTCACTAAAGTCACAGGATATAAAATCAATGTACAAAAATCTGTTGCACTGCTATACAACAATAATGCATCATCAGAAAGAGGAATCAAGGAATTGATCCCATTTACAACTGCACCAAAAACCATAAGGTACCTAGGAATAAACCTAACCAAAGAGGTAAAAGATCAGTAATTCTGAAAACTATAAAGCACTTATGAAAGAAATTGAAGATGATGCAGGGAACTGGAAAAACATTCCATGCTCATGGATTGGAAGAACAAACTTTGTTAAAATGTCTATAGTACCCGAAGCATTCCATACACTTAAAGCAATCCTTATCAAAATACCACCAGCATTTTTCACAGAGCTAGAGCAAACAATCCTAAAATTTATATGGAACCACAAAAGACCCTGAATAGCCAAAGCAATCTTGAAAAAAAGAAAAGCTGGAGGCATCCCAATTCCAGACTTCAAGATATTTTGCAAAGCTGTAGTCATCAAGACAGTACAGTACTAGCACAAATATTGACACCTAGGTCAATGGAACAAAATGATAAACCCAAAAATGGACACACCGCACAGCTATATGGTCAACTAATCTTTGACAAAGCAGGAAAGAATGTCCAATGTAAAAAAAACAGTCTCATCAACAGAAAGTGTTGGAAAACTGGACAGCAACATGTAAAAGAATGAAACTGGACCACTTTCTTACACCATACACAAAAATAAATTCAAAATGGGTGAAAGACCAGGGAGACTGGGTGGTTCAGTCAGTGGAGTATCTGACTTTTGATCTCAGGTCTTGATCTCAGTATCATGAGTTCAAGCCCTGTGTTGAGCATGGAGCTTATTTTAAAAATATGGATGAAAGATGCAAATTTGAGACAGGAAACCATCAAAATCCTACAGGAGAACACAGGCAGCAACCTCTTGGACATTGGCCCTAGTAACTTCTTACAAGATATATCTCCTGAGGCAAGGGAAGTAAAAGCAAAAAATGAAATATTGGGACTTCATCAAGATAAAAAGCTTCTGCACAGCCAAGGAAACAATCAACAAAACTAAAAATCAACCTTCAGAATGGGAGAAGATATTTGCAAATGACATTTTGGATAAGGGGTTAGTATCCAAAATCTATAAAGAACTTTTCAAATCCAATACCCAAAATCTAAATAATCCAGTTTACAAATGGACAGAAGACCATGCTGTCTTGATGATGACAGCTTTGTAGTAGAGGCTAAAGTCTGGGATTGTGATGCCTCCTGCTTTGGTCTTCTTCTTCAAAATTACTTTGGCTATTCGGGGCCTTTTGTGGTTCCATATGAATTTTAGGATTGCTTGTTCTAGTTTCGAGAAGAATGCTGGTGCAATTTTGATTGGGATTGCATTGAATGTGTAGATAGCTTTGGGTAGTATTGACATTTTGACAATATTTATTCTTCCAATCCATGAGCAGGGAATGTCTTTCCATTTCTTTATATCTTCTTCAATTACCTGCATAAGCTTTCTATAGTTTTCAGCATACAGATCTTTTACATCTTTGGTTAGATTTATTCCTAGGTATTTTATGCTTCTTGGTGCAATTGTGAATGGGATCAGTTTCTTCATTTGTCTTTCTGTTGCTTCATTGTTAGTGTATAAGAATGCAACTGATTTCTGCACATTGATTTTGTATCCTGCAACTTTGCTGAATTCATGTATCAGTTCTAGCAGACTTTTGGTGGAGTCTATCGGATTTTCCATGTATAATATCATGTCATCTGCAAAAAGCGAAAGCTTGACTTCATCTTTGCCAATTTTGATGCCTTTGATTTCCTTTTGTTGTCTGATTGCTGATGCTAGAACTTCCAGCACTATATTAAACAACAGCGGTGACAGTGGGCATCCCTGTCGTGTTCCTGATCTCAGGGAAAAAGCTCTCAGTTTTTCCCCGTTGAGGATGATGTTAGCTGTGGGCTTTTCATAAATGGCCTTTATGATCTTTAAGTATGTTCCTTCTATCCCGACTTTCTCAAGGGTTTTTATTAAGAAAGGGTGCTGGATTTTGTCAAAGGCCTTTTCTGCATCGATTGACAGGATCATATGGTTCTTCTCTTTTTTTTTGTTAATGTGATGTATCACGTTGATCGATTTGCGAATGTTGAACCAGCCCTGCATCCCAGGAATGAATCCCACTTGATCATGGTGAATAATTCTTTTTATATGCTGTTGAATTCGATTTGCTAGTATCTTATTAAGAATTTTTGCATCCATATTCATCAGGGATATTGGCCTGTAGTTCTCTTTTTTTACTGGGTCTCTGTCTGGTTTAGGAATCAAAGTAATACTGGCTTCATAGAATGAGTCTGGAAGTTTTCCTTCCCTTTCTATTTCTTGGAATAGCTTGAGAAGGATAGGTATTATCTCTGCTTTAAATGTCTGGTAGAACTCCCCTGGGAAGCCATCTGGTCCTGGACTCTTATTTGTTGGGAGATTTTTGATAACCGATTCAATTTCTTCGCTGGTTATGGGTCTGTTCAAGCTTTCTATTTCCTCCTGATTGAGTTTTGGAAGAGTGTGGGTGTTTAGGAATTTGTCCATTTCTTCCAGGTTGTCCAATTTGTTGGCATATAATTTTTCATAGTATTCCCTGATAATTGTTTGTATCTCTGAGGGATTGGTTGTAATCATTCCATTTTCATTCATGATTTTATCTATTTGGGTCATCTCCCTTTTCTTTTTGAGAAGCCTGGCTAGAGGTTTGTCAATTTTGTTTATTTTTTCAAAAAACCAACTCTTGGTTTCGTTGATCTGCTCTAGTTTTTTTAGATTCTATATTGTTTATTTCTGCTCTGATCTTTATTATTTCTCTTCTTCTGCGGGGTTTAGGCTGCCTTTGCTGTTCTGCTTCTATTTCCTTTAGGTGTGCTGTTAGGTTTTGTATTTGGGATTTTTCTTGTTTCTTGAGATAGGCCTGGATTGCAATGTATTTTCCTCTCAGGACTGCCTTCGCTGCATCCCAAAGCGTTTGGATTGTTGTATTTTCATTTTCGTTTGTTTCCATATATTTTTTAATTTCTTCTCTAATTGCCTGGTTGACCCACTCATTCGTTAGTAGGGTGTTCTTTAACCTCCATGCTTTTGGAGGTTTTCCAGACTTTTTCCTGTGGTTGATTTCAAGCTTCATAGCATTGTGGTCTGAAAGTATGCATGGTATAAATTCAATTCTTGTAAACTTATGAAGGGCTGTTTTGTGACCCAGTATATGATCTATCTTGGAGAATGTTCCATGTGCACTCGAGAAGAAAGTATATTCTGTTGCTTTGGGATGCAGAGTTCTAAATATATCTGTCAAGTCCATCTGATCCAATGTATCATTCAGGGCCCTTGTTTCTTTATTGACTGTGTGTCTAGATGATCTATCCATTTCTGTAAGTGGGCTGTTAAAGTCCCCTGCAATGACCACATTCTTATCAATAAGGTTGCTTATGTTTATGAGTAATTGTTTTATATATCTGGGGGCTCGGGTATTTGGCGCATAGACATTTATAATAGTTAGCTCTTCCTGGTGGATAGACCCTGTGATTATTATATAATGCCCTTCTCCATCTCTTGTTACAGCCTTTAATTTAAAGTCTAGTTTGTCTGATATAAGTATGGCTACTCCAGCTTTCTTTTGGCTTCCAGGAGCATGATAAATAGTTCTCCATCCCCTCACTCTCAATCTAAAGGTGTCCTCCGATCTAAAATGAGTCTCTTGTAGACAGCAAATAGATGGGTCTTGTTTTTTTATCCATTCTGATACCCTATGTCTTTTAGTTGGCGCATTTAATCCATTTACATTCAGTGTTATTATAGAAAGATATGGGTTTAGAGTCATTGTGATGTCTGTATGTTTTATGCTTGTAGTGATGTCTCTGGTACTTTGTCTCACAGGATCCCCCTTAGGATCTCTTGTAGGGCTGGTTTCGTGGTGACAAATTCCTTCAGTTTTTGTTTGTTTGGGAAGACCTTTATCTCTCCTTCTATTCTAAATGACAGACTTGCTGGATAAAGGATTCTCGGCTGCATATTTTTTCTGTTTAGCACACTGTAGATATCGTGCCAAGCCTTTCTGGCCTGCCAAGTTTCAAAGGAGAGATCAGTCACGAGTCTTATAGGTCTCCCTTTATATGTGAGGGCACGTTTATCCCTTGCTGCTTTCAGAATTTTCTCTTTATCCTTGTATTTTGCCAGTTTCACTATGATATGTCGTGCAGAAGATCGATTCAAGTTACGTCTGAAGGGAGTTCTCTGTGCCTCTTGGATTTCAATGCCTTTTTCCTTCCCCAGTTCAGGGAAGTTCTCAGCTATAATTTGTTCAAGTACCCCTTCAGCACCTTTCCCTCTCTCTTCCTCCTCTGGGATACCAATTATGCGTATATTATTTTTTTTTAGTGTATCACTTAGTTCTCTAATTTTCCCCTCATACTCCTGGATTTTTTTATCTCTCTTTCTTTCAGCTTCCTCTTTCTCCATAACTTTATCTTCTAGTTCACCTATTCTCTCCTCTGCCTCTTCAAGCCGAGCCATCGTGGTTTCCATTTTGTTTTGCATTTCGTTTAAAGCGTTTTTCAACTCCTCGTGACTGTTCCTTAGTCCCTCGATCTTTGTGGCAAGAGATTCTCTGCTGTCCTGTATACTGTTTTCAAGCCCAGCGATTAATTTTATGACTATTATTCTAAATTCACTTTCTGTTATATTATTTAAATCCTTTTTGATCAGTTCATTGGCTGTTGTTATTTCCTGCAGATTCTTCTGAGGGGAATTCTTCCATTTGGTCATTTTGGATAGTCCCTGGAGTGGTGAGGACCTGCAGGGCACTTCCCCTGTGCTGTGGTGGATAACTGGAGTTGGTGGGCGGGGCCGCAGTCAGACCCGATGTCTGCCCCCAGCCCACCGCTGGGGCCACAGTCAGACTGGTGTGTACCTTCTCTCCCCCTCTCCTAGGGGCGGGATTCACTGTGGGGTGGCATGTCCCGTCTGGGCTACTTGCACACTGCCAGGCTTGTGTTGCTGGGGATCTGGCGTATTAGCTGGGGTGGGTAGGCAAGGTGCACGGGGGCTGGAGGGGCAGGCTTAGCTCGCTTCTCCTTAGGTGATCCACTCCAGGAGGAGCCCTGTGGCAGCGGGAGGGAGTCAGATCCGCTGCCGGAGGTTTGGCTCCGCAGAAGCACAGAGTTGGGTGTTTGCGTGGAGCGAGCAAGTTCCCTGGCAGGAACTGGTTCCCTTTGGGATTTTGGCTGGGGGATGGGCGGGGGAGATGGCGCTGGCGCCTTTGTTCCCCGCCAAGCTGAGCTCTGCCGTCCGGGGGCTCAGCAGCTCTCCCTCCCTTTGTCCTCCAGCCTTCCCGCTTTCCGAGCAGAGCTGTTAACTTATGACCTCCCAGACGCTAAGTCGCGCTTGCTGTCGGAACACAGTCTGTCCGGCCCCTCCGCTTTTGCCAGCCAGACTCGGGGGCTCTGCTTGGCCGGCGAGCCGCCCCTCCGCCCCGGCTCCCTCCCGCCAGTCCGTGGAGCGCGCACCGCCTCGCCGCCCTTCCTACCCTCTTCCGTGGGCCTCTAGTCTGCGCTTGACTCCGGAGACTCCCTTCTGCTAATCCTCTGGCGGTTTTCTGGGTTCTTTAGGCAGGTGTAGGTGGAATCTAAGTGATCGGCAGGATGCGCTGTGAGCCCCGCGTCCTCCTACGCCGCCATCTTCCGGACTCCTCAATAATTTTAGAATATATATCTCACGAACTTGATTAATTTTCTGCCTATTTTTTGCATGTCTTTTTCCTTTATATATATTGCTTATGACCAATTCAGGAATCCACATCAGGGTAGTTAATATATACAAATGCAAATGAGTATTAACATGGTTTTGTTTCTGAAGGTATGAGCCTTTTGCTAAACATTTTGAAGTATAAAATATGTTACTATTTCAATTTCGTATTCCCAAAATAATTTTATTTAACAAGAACACGGAGAAAATTTTAAGTCTTATCTTTTATACATTTTAAAGAGAATTTTTTGTTGTTCTGAAAAAAAAAGTCATGTAAAGACTTTTGATTTTTTCTCCAAACCTGAGGGAATAAAAATCAGCTATGACATTTCAGCAGCAATTCCAACCTAGCTTCATCTTCTTTCCTTTAGAACCAAATTTGGGTTTCACGAAAAATATAGGGCACAGTAGAGAAGATTCAGTAGCTCCCTATGATTATCGTAATTCATTCACCTTAACCACTGCATACATACCAAAGTGCCCTTCAATTTATGCATTTATTTAGCTTTGTAAGAACATGTGTTCTATTCCAACATGTGGGATTATACTGTTTTGGAAATATATGTAGTGCAATAAAAAAATACAAAATACATAAATATTTGTTTCTGCTGTTTTATTCTAAGGCCTATTTTCCATAGGGAACAAAGAAAATATAATAGATCGTCTTTTATTTCAGAAGTTTTCCTGAGCCCAGGCATAGAGGCCAGTAGTTATTGTTCAGGTTACTAGGGTAACTCATTACTTTATACCTTCAATTATGGAGAGTTTTGTTTTTATTTTACTTTTATTTTAGTGGCTTATTTCAAACAGGATATTCAGTACTGGGCCAAGAAACAATATTGAATTAAAATTTTCTCCTATTTGGCACAGCAAATTTATATTCCTAATTCAATTTTCATCACTAAGGCACATCAAGCCAGTTTCTTTTCTTCCATGGAATTTCCAACCTCTCTGCCCAGGTTTCTCTTTCTGTGGCTCATCTACCCAAGAATTTATCAGTCTCTATTATGTCCCAGTGCCTTATGTATGAACCTGAGGCACGGGACTTGAGAGGCTAATGGGTCATTTGAAAGACAAGAACATTGGAAGTGTCAGAATACAAATTATTGTTTATAAAAAGTTATTTGTGATTAGCAATTATTTTCTAAATTCACTATTCATGTTCTCTATTTATTTAATGCTGATTTCTTTACCTGACTTGCCCCAGAAGCATCTGTCGGCATTGTCAACCTTGGATTGTGAATTCCCAGGAGGCAGATTATGTCTGTTAACTTGCTGTGCATAGCAACTAATAATGCATATTATGAAATTAGATTCTCAATGTGTTGATGGTGGTAAATTTTACTGAGTCGATTTTAATTTTTTTTTTCAACGTTTTTTATTTATTTTTGAGACAGAGAGAGACAGAGCATGAACGGGGGAGGGGCAGAGAGAGAGGGAGACACAGAATCGGAAACAGGCTCCAGGCTCCGAGCCATCAGCCCAGAGCCCGACGCGGGGCTCGAACTCACGGACCGTGAGATCGTGACCTGGCTGAAGTCGGACGCTTAACCGACTGCGCCACCCAGGCGCCCCATGAAATTAGATTCTCAATGTGTTGATGGTGGTAAATTTTACTGAGT
>NW_026057580.1:38947713-38981256 GCF_023721935.1 Panthera uncia | reverse complement strand
ATTCTCAATGTGTTGATGGTGGTAAATTTTACTGAGTCGATTTTAATATCTTATTCTGGTTATATTTTAAAAGGGAAACATCACTATCAGTATACCACACAATTAACCCTAATGCATTTGAAAAGAAAAACAAGATATGAAATGTATTTAGAGTTTATATCTGAATTATCTGAACCATACTAATTTTGCAGGAAAAAATTTGTATAAGATATAATCCAAATGTCACTGAATGGACAGTAATTTAAAAATACCTTGAAGATTAGGCTCCCGTTAGTATTCGATTAATGATCCAATAGTTTCGTCAAGGAAATATGTTTAATTTAGTCTTTATTCATTTAAAAATTTAAAGTTATATCTGGCCCCAGGCTATTGCACTTTCTGTGGGCTGATACCAATAATTATGTGACTCTGAAGTGATTAGCAAGCTGCTAGTATTCTCAGTTTATTTTAAGGTTGCAGTTGTAAGCAGAAAAGTGTCAAAAGAACTCACTTATAAAACAAATGAAGACATGTCACAAAATTATTATCCAAAGTTAATATTGATAAATAATACTACAATGAATTTAGGTACAAATTTTTTGCCAAAATTGCAGAGTGAATTTTTACTTTTTTAAACAAAGGGTTTTTTGGCAACCGACAGAATGGGAAAAGATATTTGCAAATGACATATCGGACAAAGGGCTAGTATCCAAAATCTATAAAGAACTCACCAAATTCCACACCCGAAAAACAAATAATCCATGGGCAGAAAATATGAATAGACACTTCTCTAAAGAAGACATCCAGATGGCCAATAGGCCCATGAAAAGATGCTCAATGTCCCTCCTCATCAGGGAAATACAAATCAAAACCTCACTGAGACATCACCTCATGCCAGAGTAGCTAAAATGAACAAATCAGGAGACTGTAGATGCTGGAGAGGATGTGGAGAAATGGGAACCCTCTTGCACTGTTGGTGGGAATGCAAATTGGTGCAGCCACTCTGGAAAGCAGTGTGGAGGTTCCTCAGAAAATTAAAAATAGACCTACCCTACGACCCAGCAATAGCACTGCTAAGAATTTACCCAAAGGATACAGGAGTACTGATGCATAGGGGCACTTGTACCCCAATGTTTATAGCAGCACTTCCAACAATAGCCAAATTATGGAAAGAGCTTAAATGTCCATCAACTGATGAATGAATGGATAAAGTTGTGGTTTATATATACTATATATATATATATAGTATATATATATATATATATACACACTATATATATATATACACACACTATATGTGTATATATATATATATATATTCTTGGCAATGAGAAAGAATGAAATATGGCCTTTTGTAGCAACGTGGATAGAACTGGAGAGTGTTAGCTAAGTGAAATAAGTCAGGCAGAGAAAGACAAATACCATACGTTTTCACTCTTATGTGGATCCTGAGAAACTTAACAGAAGACCAGAAGGGAGGGGAAGGGGGGAAAAATAAAGTTACAGAGAGGGAAGGAGGCAAACCATAAGAGATTCTTAAAAACTGAGAATAAACTGAGGGTTGATGGGGGGGTGGGAGGGAGGGGAAAGTGGGTGATGGGCATTGAGGAGGGTACCTGTTGGGTTGAGCACTGGGTGTTGTATAGAAACCAATTTGACAATAAATTTCATATTTAAAAAAGTGAAAAAAAATAAAAAATAAAAATTAATTGTACACTTAAAAAAATAAATAAAATAAAAGAATAAAAAAAGGGTTTTTTAACCAATTGCCCAATGGCATTGCCCAAATGCATCTTTATCCAATGCAACTGAAAGAACAATTTTTGTTACTACATTTTTATACAAGGTCATCTTAGAGTATGCTTAATTTATTTGAGCTTCACAAAAATTCTTACCCCAGAAATTTTAAGGAAAAGACCAACTCTCCTAGGGTTTTACATTACATATCTCTAGCATCTTTTGGTTGGACATGAACCAAGAGAAAGCTCCATAGTTCGTCTATAATCTACATTGTACAGTGTCACATCAAACACAATTTCATTTGAATTTCAGTACAAAAGCACTTCCAAAGGGAATTAAATATTTCATTATTTTAAATAATCTAGAATTGCTCCTCTTTGTTAGTTCAGTTAATTAAGGAATGGGAGAATACTTAGACTGTTTTAAAATCAGATTCTTTAACCACTCTGTAAATCAAAACCCCTATGGCAAAGCCCTACTTCCTGCAAGTACCCTGTACCCCACCCTCCTCAATTAGTGCAGTTAGGCAATTACATCTCTGGAAAGGGTGTTTTCCCAGCCATGGCACTTTTGCTCTCACCTCTCTTTAAATGTTTTCTTTTCTCTCATCAGGATTGATTTCTTGCACCTCTTATAAGTTTCCAATTTAAGTCCTACCTTCAACCTTAGCTTCCTTGACCATTCTTGTTCACAATCTTCTAGACTATTCAGACCCATTTATTTTTTGTTGCAAAAAAATTGCCATACGACAATCTCATTTTTGTTATTTAACTTTTATATTAGTGTTAAACTTTCTATGTTCACAAACTTTTCTTTAGAATACAGTGTCAATGAATTAAAATTCTATATATTCCTTTCACTGCCAAGTGGAGCACAGAATGTTTACTAAATGTATGCTGAAAAGAATGAACAAAGACAGAGAATGAAGGGGATGACCTTCTGGGCACTCTCAAGCTGAATTAACACCTTCTGGCTCTATGGAGCTGTTTCATTTGGGTGATAAGAGATGTGAACTTTGATGACAAGAGGAGAGGGGCTTGCCTCTTGATGCTGGGTACATAGAACTCTTGAGCTTATAAGGATATTTGATTAAATACTATTAATAATATGGTTTTCTACTGGACATTATATGTTTGATGGATTAAAACCAGTTAAATGTCCAGAAGTCTTGGCTAAAGACACACCTCCACAAATTGAAAATAACATTTCTTTTATAAGAAGAGGTTGAATGAGAAAGGAAAAAAAATAGGGCTGTCTTAAGTGGCTATTTGAGATAAGGTGGATTCAACATACACTTTAACTGGCAGGCACCATCTTTCTTTATTCTTTTTCCTCATTAGGAAAAAAAAACAAAACAAAACATGAATGGATATTCCTGTAACAGAATTTCAAGAGCAAGGAAGTCACTGAGAATTTCATATTGAGAGATAGATGCTTGCCAATTTAGGGCAGGGACTTTTCATACATTGTTCATTTTGTTTCTTTGCTTATTTGTTTGCTTATTTTAACTGAAATACAAACACACACACACACACACACACACACACACACACAAATGAAAAAAAACACAAAATTGAGGTGACTACAGGAAAAAAGACAAAAATCATAAAAAGAAACTACTTGTGATATTAAAATATCTTTGTAGTTTCTTATATTTATAATAATAGGAAATAAGAAACACGATAAAGAAAAAAAAAATATATATATATATAATGAGAAAGATAACAGATTTGAGTCCAGAGCCATTATGTCCCTGAGATCCCTGCTTTGTTATGGAAAGCTCCTTCTTTATCTTATCTATTCCTCATGTAGAGCTTATAGAGATATAGAAGCTTGTTGCATAGCAGAAACAAAATGAAATAAAACATATTAACATTTTTATGGGAAAACTGATTTCTTATCTTCAATAATTTTTATGTTTCACAAAGAAGCCTTAATTGAGCTTTGTATCTTGGCTGCTAACTTTGTGAAAGTCCGTTTTTGTGTGTTTTTGTTTTTGTTTTAGAGAGAGAGAGCACACATGAGCAGGGTAGAGGGGCAGAGGGAGGGGGAGAGAGAGAGAGGGAGAGAGAGAGAGAGAGATGGGAGAGAATCGTAAGCTTAATCTTAAGCTCAGCATGGAGCCCTACAAGGGGCTCAATCCCACGCCCTGGGATCATGACCTGAGCAGAAATCAAGAGTCAGAGTTCAACCGACTGAGCCACCCTGATGCCCCTTTAAGTTCTTGTATTTCTCGAACTGGAGGTGGCAAACATATTTTTAGTCTATATACCAATTTCTTTTTAATATTGAATTTTTGTTTCAATGATAACCTAAAAAAGAAATATAAACACAACTTGAAAACAAGCTGGAGCATTTCATAATCTACTTTCCATTGGTTATTACATTCACCATAATACAGAGAACAACCAAAAGAACCTAAAATATATTTCATTTTTTATGGGCATGACTAAAAGACATCAAAATCAATCTTATAACCCAAAATAATGCTCCATGGAAATTCTCTATTCCATCCCTTTAGCTTTCAATATTGCTTCCACCCTTCAGCCTCTCTCTCCTTTCACCCTCATCCAAGCCCTTGCCCATACAATGGTTCTTTCCTTTCTTTCCCTCTTTCCTTCTCTCTTTTCTTTTTTTTCATCATTTATTTTTCTCTCAGATAACTGAATATCTCCTCTTTTAGTATCTCTTGCCCCCATCCCCATTCTAACCAAAGATCATTTTAAAACAATTAAGTAAGCCTTATAATCTGTACAAGATCAAAGGAGAAAAAAAGGGAAAATGCTTAGCTGGTGAGTCATAAAAAGACAGGAAAGAGAAAAGTCTGTGAAAAACCATAAACTAATAATTTTTTTGACAGTGTGATATACATATTCTAACCTTGCTTTGGATGGCGAAATGATTTCCATTCTGTATTTGAGTTATAGTCTCATTTGTGTTATGAGACCACATAAATTAAGAGTGTTTGTGTCTATCTGATTGGGAAAACATTATTAAAAAAAAAAAACTGTTGAGGGATGCCTGGGTGGCTCAGTTGGTAGCCTCCAACTCTTGATTTTGTCTCAGGTAATGACCCCACTGTTCATGAGATCAAGCTCCACATCGGGCTCTGGCTGACAGCACAGAGCCTTCTTGGTATTCTCTCTCTCTGTCTGTCTGTCTCTCTCTCTCAAAATAAGAAAACTTAAGAAAAAAACAAAAAGCAAAAAATCGAGATAGGCCGTGAGAGTCAAAAATAGAAGATGACATTTTTGTTTGTTTTCCTTTTTGGTATTTTTGAAGACATCTCTTTTCCCTAAAGTCTCAGATAGTTCCGTTAGACCAAGATCTCAAACACACTTCTCTGTTCTCATAATGTAGTGGAAAAAAACAACTCTTGACTGATAACAGAAAATAGGCATCTACTGAGGAAGATGGATTACTGTGGGGGCTGAGTCTGGGAACAGAAAAGACAGAGTGATTGAAAAAGAGGGTTCGTGCATTATTCTATAGCCCCACCCTTTAAGAAATATCAGCAGATGCAGAAGAATGAGAGAAATAAGGAGACAATTGTCTAGTTGCCTCTAGAAACATCAGGTGGCCTCTTCACATCAATTATAATTTCTAAGTTGTTATCAACTTTTATTTTTCACTTTGTTTTATGTGTACACATCTTATGGCTATGTAGTATCGAGTATTATACTGCAGGTGAGTTATTTGGCAACATTTTGTCCACTTGATCAATATGGGCTGTATAATATAGCTGATAATAATTTGGGGCCATTTTCAATTGCTTACGGGATTATTCAGGCAATTTTTCATTTCCCATATATTTTTATCATGTGTCAACCCTGCTTTAGTGACATGAGAGTAACCTAGTGTGTTTGTCTGATTATAAAAATCTGCACATTTTTTGCATTTCTTCTATCTGCCTCTTGGTTTACCTACAAATATGTTTATCTTCAGCAGTCAGACCATGCTACATTTAGCTACCCATAAAAAATTCATGTTTCTCAAGTTCACTTCAAAAGCACTACCTGATCTGTCAAAACACATTTAAAACTGTCAAAATGCCTATCTGTTATGGCCTCATTTGATGCGGTGGTGTTTTATAATCCCATTCCACAGAGGGGAAGAAAGGTGAAAAGACTCACATAGGTACTCTCTGGGGCAGAAGGACAAATAGTGATACACTGATGTGTAGCAGGAATTTCACAAACCAGCAATGCTCTAATAATTTATGTTTGTGAATTATGTAAACGCACATTCAGACCTTGAGGGAAAAACATTTTCAAAAACTAAAATAAAATTAATCACTATGATTTTTTAAGTCATTTAAGATAAAACTAGCAAGATCAGCCCCTCCCTGTTAACACTCTTAATTGTAAGGTGTACATTAATTAATAAAAGTTCTCTCCACTATTACTGGTGAAGGTACTGACAGTTCTAGTCTTAATGTGTACTCTCATATGCAACCTAAATTTGCAGTATGAAACAGGAGAATGAGTATCCAAGAAATTGATAAGAACTTCTGAACTGTTATTCTGCAAGCTGGACTCACTGCATCTTATTATTTGCCACTCATCTTCTTCAACATATGGCTGCTAAGGTGACTTGTTTTCTGTTCCAGCTGGGCTAGTTGGCTTTGTTCCGGTTTTTGACCTTCAGGGTCTCTAACCCCCAAACCTCACTCTTAATTTATTAGGAAATGTGTAATAGAGAATGTATGTTGCATATATCAGTGCAACTTCATCATTACAGGAAAAGGATAATCTCAAGAAAAGACCCATCCTCATAGCGAATCCATAACCACAATTGCATGTGTGAATGTGCATAACCATTATTACATAAATGCTCACTTTAATTTTATGCAGATATTAAACAAGTGTTTATTATGTGACAGACACTGCCCTAAAAAATGAGTGGCAAGCAATATAAACATATTTCCTGCCCTCCTGGACCATACATTCCAGGAGGAAAACATGATGGAAAGGAAAGTTTAGGGACCTTACCTTCAACATAGGACCTTAGCATACGGTGACCTCAATACCTAACTCAGCTTGTGAATGACTTAATATATAATCTCTTGCCTTAGGAGGAAAAAAAGAATCCTACAATACATATTAAAAGAAAAGGAATTTAATACAAACAACATATAATAAACATTAAGTCAGTTATGGTATATGGAGATAATAAGTGCCATATTCCTCTCTCCAAGCCCAATCTCTGGTTGCTTCTCATCTTTTTATTTTTTTAATGTTTATTTATTTTTCAGAGAGAGAGAGAGAGAGAGAGCAGAAGAGGGACAGAGAGAGGGAGACACACAATCCCAAACAGGCTCCAAGCTCTGAGCTGTCAGCACAGAGCCCAATGCAGGGCTCACAGTCATGGACCGGGAGATCATGTCCAGAGTCAAAGTCGGACTTAACCAACTGAGCCACCCAGGCGCCCCTGGTTGCTGCTCGTCTTGATCACAGTGGCCAAGAAGGAGAGAAATATTCTTGGGCCTTAGAGACTGGAGCTTCATATTAGGGCTTCTCTCATTTTTCAGCTCAGTGCATAGCAAGTTCTTTATAGGAATCCTAGGTAAATTTTGGAATCTGATAGCTACAATTTTATAGAAAAAAAAACATTTACTTTAATGTAGTTTTCCCTTTGAATTATTATTTTTTTTAACGTAAGCAGTCATCTTCTTGTACTCTGTGAATCAGCTGTAGACAAGGAAGAGCAAGGCGGACATTGGGCAGAATCCAGTCTCCCTTGGGAGCCTTGTATCTTACCCACAATGGACAGTAAGATTTCTGTGCCACAGAGGCACTTAAACTAACCTGAGCCTTTCTGGCTATGATTTGCCACCTTTCACCGAACTCTTGATTTTGCCCATTTTTCAATTCCCACTACTGTTTATCAACATTTCTTCCATGCCTACGCCAAATTTCTGTGCCTCCTCCTTTCCTTTGATTTCCCCCAAGAAATGCCTGCAAATTATTATCCAGAACATGTAATTATCTCTACCCAGCTCACTCATGTTTGCCTGCTAACATGAAGGACTATTCATTCCAGATGTCAGACTACTAGCACAAAAGACATGCCAAAAAAGTTTTTGTTTTTTCTTTAACATTTATTAGTCAATCTCTGTTATAGGATAGATGAGAATAGTATTCTAACGAGATTTAGGTTTTCACTAATGTGAACCAAGCTGCTTTCAAATGGAAGACAACGGTGACACATTGGGTTTTAAATAATTTTTCACTTTATTGCAAGAAAGTTAAGTACCTCCTCCTCACTCCCACAGAATTCATCAAGGCACAGATTACACTGAATTGTCATGATCTATTCAATTGTCTGTATCTCCTACCAGGCTGAGATTTCCATGAGCAAAGAAACCCTGTATATTTTTTTCACTATCTTTCATAACACCTAGTGCTGCCTGGAAGTAGTCCCTCAACAAATATTTCTTATGTGACAATAAATCTTACCATATCTCTGACAATGAGCAAATCTTAATTTTTCACATCTTCTACATGCACAATATAGAAGGTGTTTTGATTAAATGATTGTAATAAAAACTCCAAAGCAAAAGCCCCAAAGGTACCCCTTCCCTAGTCTCCTCATTCTAAAGCCAGGGATATGGTGGCCAGAGTAGTGACTTAGCTTAGTCTTTTCACACTGTGAGGACTGTACTGATGCTAGAAGTCAGACTTCCCGCCTCTCTGAACTATGGAAGAATCTAGTGGACAGTTTTCCAGAAGCAAGCTTTGATTGTTTTTGCATCTCTTTACAAGTAATGTGGGATATGAAACAGCCTCCCCACTCCTGGTTGCCTGAGGTGTCTTTTCAAGCGTAGAAAAATAACCCAGGAGGAGTGCCTAAGGGCATTACAGGTATTCAGAAGCTGTTCTTGGACACTGGGAAGCTTTAGTTCCATGAAGGTGATTTAAGCTGTTTCCTCTGGATGTAGAAGGATTAAGATGTAAGAACCATAAGCAAAATTCATTCAAGAGTAATAAGAATTAACCACCAAACACTGCTTGTTCTGCATCTTCCAAGAAGTATTTTCACTGCACATAATAGATAAGACTAGTTAAAAAAGAACTGACAATCCATAACATTAGAAAAATCTCCTTGGGGGTAACCATTAGATATTTCATTTGCACTGTATCCCTCCCTTCTTACTTACAGTTTCTCTGCATCCTGCCTATCTCTTAGGCCTCACACACAACCTCTCCTTCAGTCACATACTACATGTAAGCTATAGATAATAGCTGGAGTGTATTATGAGAGGCAGTATATAAAAAATTGCCTCCATTCAAATCCTTGCTCTATCACTTTCTAGCATGTGACTTCTAACTGTGTGACTTTTCTAGCTGTGTTGATGCTGCTGTTCTGTTATTCCCCCATTTGAAAAAAAAAGGAGAATAATAAGGAGAGATAATTGAGTTATAATACCTAAGGCACTTTCCTAGCACATAATAATCAGATCAACAAATTTTACCTAAGGTTGACAGCACCTTATCTGCCATCCCAAAACTACAAGTTTGTGTTATAAGTTTTTATGCAGTTTTTTTTTTTGTAATAAATCCTGACCTCACCTGAAATCATTTGACAGTAAAGCCCAACTTGAACTGATGTGAGACTGTATCTAGTCTATATTTATTCTACTTAGTACAAATATATATGTTTATTTTACTCGAGAAATTAGTTTGATTATAGGGTGCTGCACCAGACCTCACTGGGTTTTATAGATCACATTATAACTCTATACTGTGTTTTTCAAATCTAAAAATATTTGAATTCTGAAACACATTGGGACCAAGATTTTGCATAAGATACCGGGCTTGGATTATAATTATTTCAATACAAGCCTCCAAATAGCCTATGTTTGCTTCCCAGGCCACTGCTTCCCTTACCCTAGCCTTGTCCTACCCAGATCCAGTTTGTATAACTCTGTGGAACTTCCCTCAATTATTCCGAACATTTGAAATTTTCTCTTTATTCCCCCATAGTTCTTAGTTCTGTACAACATACAATTTTCTTTGTGACATGTTATGAATTATAATCTCAAAAAATTTTAGCAGCACTTCAGTGAACATATAAAATTGCCCCCAGTGAATATATCCTGCTAGCACTATTTACTTGATAACAGTAAACATGGAATTTTTAAAAATCGGTTTTAAACTTACACTGAAGTGCTGAACACTTTTAATGACAAAATTATGTAAATAATAAACATGCTTTCTTCTTTGTGGTTTGAAAAAATAAATTGTGTTATTGTTATGAAACGTATCCTGACAAGTACTTGTGTGTAATTTCACGAAAACACCACTACCAACAAAGAATCAAGCCTCTCGTTGCCAAAGGAAAGACTATCCCCACTGAGGACCAAACAACTACAGATGCTTCCATGATGTAGTAGTCAAGATAGGCATTTGGGAATAATTCCAACAAGATATCAGAGGGCATTTTAAAGCTTAATGGAACTAAAATGTCATTATGTACTATAATCTTTAAAAATTTATGTCAACATATTTTGAGAAGTTTTTTCTTTTATTGTCTTTTTACAACATTTATTTTTTCCTGTTACAAAAATAAAACATTTCTGTTGTAGAAAAACTAGAAAATACCTATAAAAAAGGAAGAAAATAAAAGTTGCCAGTAATCTAAATATCCAGAAATTATATTATTTACATACTTATGATAATTTTTTGCCTACATATGCATATGTAAATAATGTATGTGCAGGTATGTATGTGTATGGTTGTGTATTATGGACCTGTTCTATTTTAGTTATAGTAAAATAGTTATATTCCACTGCAAAGGAAGCAATTACACTATGGAATCTCTGAATGTAATAAGATGTGATCTACAGGAGAAAAAAATAAATGTCATAAACAGAGAAGTGCAAAGTGTAGTTTTCTGTGGGGGAAATAAACAGGGGGTTGAAATATAGATAAACAGTGGCAGGGAATAGACTCATGAGGGGAGGACACTCTCAGGAGTAAATTTTATTTTTTTATTATTTTTAAATTTTTATTTAATTTATTTTTTTAATTTACATCCAAGTTAGTTAGCATATAGTGCAACAATGATTTCTGGAGTAGATTCCTTAATGTGCCTTACCCAGTTAGCCCATCCCCCCCCCCAGCAACCCTCTGTTTATTCTCCATATTTAAGAGTCTCTTATGTTTTGTCCCCTCCCTGTTTTTATATAATCTTTGCTTCCCTTCCCTTATGTTCATCTGTTTTGTATCTTAAGGTCACCCTATGAGTGAAGTCATATGATATTTGTCTTTCTCTGACTAATTTTGCTTAGCATAATACCCTCTAGTTCCATCCACATAGTTGGGAATGACAAGATTTCATTCTTTTTGATTGCCGAGTAATACTCCATTGAATATATATAACACATCCTCTTTATCCATTCATTCATCAATGGACATTTCCATACTTTGGCTATTGTTGATAGTGCTGCTATAAACATTGGGGTGTGTGTGCCCCTTCGAAACAGCATTATCTGTATCCCTTGGATAAATACCTAGCAGTGCAATTGCTGGGTCATAGGGTAGTTCTATTTTTAAGTTTTTGAGGAACCTCCACACTGTTTTCCAGAGTGGCTCCATCAGTTTGCATTCCCACCAGCAGCACAAAAGATATCCTCCTTCTCCACATCCTCTCCAACATCTGTTGTTACCTGAGTTGTTAATGTTAGCAATTCTGACAGGTGGAAGGTGGTATCTCATTGTGGTTTTGATTTGCATTTCCCTGATGATGAGTGATGTTGAGCATTTTTTCATGTGTCAGTCGGCCATCTGGATGTCTTCCTTGGAGAAGTGTCCATTCATGTCTTTTGCCCATGTCTTCACTGGATCATTTGTTTTTTGGGTGTTGAGTTTGATAAGTTCTTTATAGATTTTGGATACTAACCCTTTATCTGATATGTCATTTGCAAATATCTTCTCCCATTCTGTCGGTTGCCTTTTAGTTTTGCTGATTGTTTTCTTCGCTGTGCAGAAGCTTTTTATTTTGATGAGGTCCCAATAGTTCATTTTTGCTTTTGTTTCCCTTGCCTCTGGAGACGTGTTGAATAAGAAGTTGCTGCGGGCAAGATCAAAGAGGTTTTGCCTGCTTTCTCCTCAAGGAGTTTGATGACTTCCTGTCTTACATTGAAGTCTTTATCCATTTTGAGTTTATTTTTGTGTATGGTGTAAGAAAGTGGTCCAGGTTCATTCTTCTGCATGTCGTTGTCCAGTTTTCCCAGCACCACTTGCTGAAGAGACTGTCTTTATTTCATTGGATATTCTTTCCTGCTTTGTCAAAGATTAGTTGGCCATACGTTTGTGGGTCCGTTTCTGGGTTCTCTATTCTGTTCCATTGATCTGAGTGTGCAAGTACCATACTGTCTTGGTGATTACAGCTTTGTCATACAGCTTGAAGTCTGGGATTGTGATGCCTCCTGCATTGGTTTTCTTTTTCAAGATTGTTTTGGTTATTCAGGGTCTTTTCTGGTTCCATACAAATTTTAGGACTGTTCTAGCTCTGTGAAGAATGCTGGTGTTATTTTGATAAGTATTGCATTGAATATGTAGATTTCTTTGGGTAGTATTGACATTTTAACAATATTTGTTCTTCCTACCCATGAGCATGGAATCTTTTTCCAGTTTTTTGTGTCTTCTTCAATTTCTTATATAAGCTTTCTATAGTTATCAGTATACAGATTTGTCACCTCTGAGAAGAAAATTTTAAAAGGCAGTGTGACTAGAATGGTAGGCTGAATAGAGAATGAGACAAAACAACAATGGAGAGTAGATAGAGACCAGGTCATGCAGAATCCTGTAGTTCAGTGTAAAGATAGCAATTTGATGAAAAAAGGGAAAACATGACAGAGGTCACTGAGGGGATTTGGTTAAATCTAGGTTATTCAGGGGCACCTGGGTGGCTCAGTCGGTTAAGGGGCACCTAACTTTGGCTCAGGTCATAATCTCACCCACCATTTGCAAGTTCAAGCCCTGCATCAGGCTCTGTTGTGACATCTCAGAGGCTAGAGCCTGCTTCAGATTCTGTGTCTCCTTCTCTCTTCCCCTCCCCCATTTTCTCTCTCTCTCTCTCTCTCAAAAATAAACGTCAAAAAAAATCTGGGTTATCTAATCTCAGCACTGTTGACACCTTAGATGAGGTGTTTATTTTGGAGAGCAGTCCTTTGCATTTTAGGATGGTTAATAGCACTTCTGGCTTCTATCCAACAGAGGCCAGTAACCTCTCCCCAAGATACGACAACCAAAAATGTCATCAGGCATTACCAAACACCCCCTGTAAATTAAAAGTAAAATTGTTCTGTTGGAAACAACTAGTTCAAACAGTTAAAAATTGTTCTGGCTGATAGGTAAAGAATAGATTTTTTCCTTCTGTTGTGGGTGCATATCTCCTGGTCACAGCAGGGAGCCCTCTTGCCACCAGAAGATGGAAATCAGCCCTAAAAATGACACCAGCCAGTGGATCTCAGAGCAGCAGGAAAAAATCTGGATGCTTCACATTCATCACAAGTGTGCACGGGATATACTTAGTCACCTTTCCCCCAGTAGTGAGTGTGAAGGCAAGCTTTGATGCAACACCTCGTTACCCTCCCTACCTAAAGAACCCTCTAACTTCTAGGAGGAAAGGTCAGAAATGCTTTATTTTAAAAAAAGAAAAAGAAATGCTTTATCTTTGGTTTTATGAATCCTACTTTTTGTGCAGCTTGAGAGGCTGCAGACTGGGATGCCAGAAAATCTCATTGCCTAGTCTGGTAGTCATGTGGAGAACTTAGAAAACTCGCACCTATAATGCATTGTGTTTGAATGACTAGTGGCTGTGTTTTCCCATGTTAGAAGGATCCTCACAAAAACACCTGTTATTCAGGTTCCTGAAGATCTAGTTGTTCAGAATCCCCAATGAAAGAAATTTATTCACCAATGGGAGTGGGATCTTAACCTCAGTCACATTATAGGGGACGGTATAGCTGTGGAATTTTCTTAGGAATTGAAGCTTTCAAAAACATCCATGCAGTTAAAGCTGTAAGAAAAGCAGATAAAAATAATAAAATTTATTTTTTATATTCATTAATAAATGCTGTTGTGCCTGTAAATGGTCAGTCATAACATGTCAGGGTTTTTTGTTTGTTTGTTTGATTTTGCTTCATTCTTTGTCATTTAGTGTGTTATTATACTTTCAAAAAGCTAAATAAATATCAGTTTTATTTTAAAGAAAACAGAATCTGGATGCTTGGTGCATTGATGAGCTGTTGAAACAACCAACCTGATATCTGGCATTACATGTTTTCTATTATCAATATATAATATTACATGTTTTCTATTTTAAAATATATTAAAATAGAAAGTATAATGGAATGGAGGGTGGGGATGGAAAAGCAATCAAAATGGAAGACAAGTGAGTTGAAGTCATATAGGAGAGAATAGTGTCAGACTATGGGGAAATGTCTTCGAGTTGTGTCTGTGGTGTCTTGGAGTTGTAGTTAAGAAGTTGTATAGTCAAGATTTTTTTGGAGGTAGAATAGACATGACTTTAATTTATACCTCAATTCAGCCATTAACTCATTCCTTTGCTCCATTTCATTGCAAGACTCCTTACAAGAGTTGTCCATTTTCCAGCTAAAGAGTGAAAAATCTAGTGGGTGTATTATCTTGGCATATGAACGAGGTTGCTGTATAAGTCCAGTGGCACAAATTGAACCGTTCATTAAATGTTGGAACAAATGGCATTCTAAATAATTTAAAAATGGATTTTGAAAACCACATCTTTAAAAAATAGAATCAGATTGATAAAAGACATAAATTTGGACACCAAGAATTTAAAACTACAAGAAGTAATATAGAAGAACTTCTCAAGATATTGAGATAGAAAGGGATATTTAGGAATGATATAAAAGCAAATCTCATAAGATAAAAAATAATTGAAATATATGAATACATAAAAACAAAAAAATTTCTATCTTATGAAATACTACATGAGCCAAGAGTAAAAGTGAAATCGTCCTTAAAAATATTTTCATGGGGCGCCTGGGTGGCGCAGTCGGTTAAGCGTCCGACTTCAGCCAGGTCACGATCTCGCGGTCCGTGAGTTCGAGCCCCGCGTCAGGCTCTGGGCTGATGGCTCGGAGCCTGGAGCCTGTTTCCGATTCTGTGTCTCCCTCTCTCTCTGCCCCTCCCCCGTTCATGCTCTGTCTCTCTCTGTCCCAAAAATAAATAAAAAACGTTGAAAAAAAAAATTAAAAAAAAAAAATATTTTCATCATATATATAACAGACAGGATTTATATACAGAATATACGAAGAACTTCCTCCTATCGAAAAGCAAACAATAACCCAATAGGGATACATGCTAAGTTATTCCTACTACAGGCATCACATATGCCCCTCTCCCAAATATAAACAGCTCTCTACTTCTGCTCTTAAAATAACACAAGTCAAAGCAAAAACAGTCAACTTCATTCACAAAAACTATACTCACAAAATGTTATATTCATAAAAAATAATACTGACAATGTCCAGTTTTGTTAAGCATGCGGAATACAAGTATTTGTACAGTTTGTAGTAAGAACAAATTAGGAAAACTGTTTTGCAGAGTGATTTGTAAATATCCAGTAAAAGTTAAAATATGTTGATTCTAGGAGTGCCTGGGTGGCTCAGTTGGTTAAGGGCCTGACTTTGGCTCAGGTCATGATCTCACGGTTCCTGAGTTCAAACCCTTTGTGGGGCTCTGCGCTGACAACTCAGAGCCTGGAGCCTCTTTCAGATTCTGTGTCTCCCTCTTGCTTTTTGCCCCTCCCCCGCTCATGCTCGCTCTCTCTCGTTCTCTCTCTCTCTCTCTCAAAAAGAATAAGATAAACATGAAAAAAAACTTTTTTAAATACGTTGATTCTAAAAACAAGAAGCAACTCAACTTCTGGGTCTATGTGTATCTTAGAGGAATTCTGTGCAAGTATATCATGAGACATTGCAATACTATTTATAACAACAAAGACAAAATCTTAATACTCACACAACGAAAAGATCTAAGGCTGCTAAAGTCACTGAACTATATCTATATATCAAGAGGCTAGAACTTAAAAATACAATGTTGGTTATTATAAATAATATTCTATTGAACATTCTGTAGCATGTACTTTAGGTGCTCATGTATATGCATTCCTGTCGGATATTCACCTGAGTGAAATGCTGGTTTAGAGGGTGTTGTGTGTTTCACTTTAGTAGATTAGATTATATCAGTTTCAATGGTTTTCAAAGTGGTTATACCAATTTACATACTCACTAGCAGAGGAAAAACTAGAAATAACCCAAATATCACCAGCAGTAGAATGCATCAATAAATCGTAGTACATTCATAAAATAAAATGCTATCAAGCAATGAGAGTGAAATACTGTTTCAAACAAAAGAGATAAATCTCACAGACAATGCTAAGAGAAGCCTGACGTAAGAGTTTATAATTTACGATTCCACTTACTTAGAGTTAAAACAATAGCAAATTTAACACCTGCTGACAGAAGTCAGAATCGTGATTTTTGGGGGGAGTTATGAGTGAGGACTCCAGAGCAGCCTCCCTGCACCGGTAATGGTCCAACTGAGATCTGCATGGGGAGTTCCAAGAATCCATTTATTTGGGAAAGATCCATTCAACTTCACACTTAAAATCTGTGCACGTTGTGTATGTTTAAATTCAACAAAAAACTTTAACAATGTTAGTGATAAAGCATAAGATAGAATGACTGATAGAATACACCAACATAAATGTAAAGTTTTCAAAGGTAAACAAAGTGACATTAGATTAGATCTCTCTGTGAGAGAGCCAGGGAGAGAGAGAGATGGAAAGGAAGTCAGAAAATAATCCTAGGGAGGTGGAAATGGAGGACTTCATTTATCTGCAGGGATAATGAAAATACCTACTTCGCAGGGTTGTTGTGAGAATCGGATGAAGTAACAGATATAAAACACGTAGAAAGGGCTGGGCACAAAGGCAGTGCTAACTGATATATACCATCACCCTTGTTTCCACCATGGAGAGGTAGAATTTCAGCAAAAAGTAAGATCAGGTCTTTGGAAATAGAACTTCAGGATTGTCACCCACCTTGTCAGTTTCTATTCTCCTCATATGTTTAATGTGTGTGTATTCTCTGTGTATGTATATGTATGTGTTTGTATAAATATGTATATGTATAGATGTATTCTCTGCATATGTATGTTTATATATTCTATGAAATATTTCTTGTTGCAGACATTAGTATAATCAAATGAAAGAAATATGCTCTATTCGGTAGCCTCAAAATGAAATAACAAAATGTCTTAAACTAGATTAAAGTTTAATCTTTAATCACGCTGAGCAACATCATTACCCTTTCTCCATAGAAAAATCCTGTTATAATAGAAGATTTAATTATTCAACTTTAATTGCTAATTATAAGCTTCAGAATTCACATCTTTTATTTTGAAAATCACAAATAAGGCAATCAGCATAAAGGACAAGTTTGGGTTAGGTACAATGCATATAAATGTTACTGAACTGCTAATATACTTATGAGTTTAATTGATATGTTTACTCAAAGCACAGTGTGATGTGCTTTTTTAGCCAAAATCACTTTGACCCTTGTCTTTATTCCAATGATATTTTATAATTATCGCCACCAACAAGGTCAGAAGGCTCAGAAGCACACTAGTTTTAATTTTAAAAAAAAGTTAAAAATATAAAGCTAAAAGTCTTTATAATCTAAAGGTAAGTTTGAACACTGACTTTTATCCTTAGAAATATCTCCAGAGAAGTAAAAATATCCATAATGTGTAATCATTTTCCTAAACTCCAGCTAACAGCTCTTTTTCATCCAAATATGTCTCCTCTGATATTGAAGAGCATGTGTATTTATTGAACCATTCAAACATTTGCTTTAAAAATAAAATTGTATTACTATTTATTGAAACATACTATATGCCTGACACTTGACTGAGCCTGGGGAGCAGTGGTGATTGTATAAGACTAAATCCCTGTTCTCTTCAAGTTTAATGCACTTTAGAGAAAACCATAAGTATGCAAATAGTTCATTGCAATACTGATGAGTGGTGTGAAAGATAAGCACTACTGATATGAAAGTATTGGATAGGGATGTGCGGGATAAGCACTGTCTAAGACAGAGGAGACTGACTCCTTGTCACTAAGTGCAGTCTTAAGTGTTGGCAGAAAACCGTTACATTCCTTCAAATTGCCTTATGAGACTTCAATCAGGGCTTAATGGGATTGACATACAATGTGAATCAAACTCATAAATTCATTTTGGTCCTTTTACCACTTCCCTAAACCTGATTTAAAGAACTGCAGTCAACATTTAAAAAGGTAAGAATAAATTAAGACAAAAAATAAATAAGTAAATATATATAAATATGTTCTTAATGTATACGCTATAGCTCTGATGCATTTATGTTTGAAACGCATTGGGTGATAATGCAGTCTACAAAATTCAAAACTGTTCAAATTCTTCCGTGGGGGGAGGTTAATTTTTAAACATGGAAAATAATTCACTCAAGACCTTTTTAGCACTACAATGTTAAATGTAAGCCATGAACAGAATAAATTCTTCCACACTTTACTTTTGAAGTGAGAAGTATTTTAAGCACAGAAGTTTCAAAAACTAAACTATGATAGCATGAAAATGACCATACAGTATCCTTTACAAATGAAAAAAAAAGTGTATTCATTTTGCTTTTTAAAATAACTAGTATTTAAACTTTAAGATAGTATAAATAGCAAGTGACTAAGATGTGGGAGTGATGTAGTAGAATAAAGACAAGACTTATTACAGTTCAAGTTTTGGAAGCTATTCCAGATTTAAAAACATCTGAATGTCCTGGGTGAGCTGCTCCCAAGACTGATTTTCACAAAACCTTTTACATGATTCTGATATAGCTTAAGAAGTGTTTTGGGACCATTGAACTTAAATGTCCCATCTAAGTCTAGCATTACATGAGATTATGTGTAATGAAAAGGAGGAACTACTGAACTATGTATACAGATGTAACAGGTAACTTAATAGTCAGAAAAAGAAATATAGCTATTTTATTGTTGATTTTTTTAAAAAAGAACTTTAATCAATCCTTTTTTTCTATTTATGAAATAAAAGATTTACTTATGAAACTCTGAAAGAAGGTTGACCAAAGGAGAAATAATATTACAAAAGAAAGATGCACATGAGAATATGTTGTATTCAGCACAGGTCAGGTAGTGACTTTACAATTGTATATGACATATATATATATATATATATATACACACACACACATACACACACACACACACACCAGGAATGGTTTTTAATGATTTCTAAATATTGACATTTAACAAATGAAATACAGCTTTGTGTCTTCTTTACAGATGAAGAAACTTAGGCATAGAGAGTTGAAGTTACTTGCCACAGTTCAAAGAGTTAATAAGAGGCAGGGCAGAATTTGAACCTAGGGAGTCAAGATTCAAAGGTCATAATCTTAACTATAACACTATGAAGCTTCTCCAGTAGAGAATTTCAACATAGAGACAGCCAGGAAGAATTATTAAATATATAGGACATTGGCCTCGGATAATAAAAAACTTAGATAAATCAGACAAAACTACCTGCAAAAAAAAAAAAATTAGAAAACAAAAATGTGGACTATATATGGAATCTGCCTGAAGTTATGAAAGAACTTGTAAAGAAATAACAGGCCAATAAATGAGGCTGACATTTTGAGTTATTGATGTAGAACAGGTAACTGAAAGACTCGGAAGCATTTTTGATAGTATAATGGATTGAGGCTACAGAAGTTGGAGCACAGGGTCCACGAAGAATGGTGTTACTTAGCAAGCCACTTCTCTTTGGAGTTAGAACAGCAAACGACTATGTCTGAGGTATAAGGGTGAGGTGAATACACAACAGTGTTTGCACAAATGACAGCTAAACTTCAAATCCACATTTCTAAAACATCTAATTCTTGAAATTGGATTCTAATGACACCACACTGCTAGTGGCCTCAGAATGAGGTTAAAAAGAAAACGCACACACACAAAACAACAACAACAAAAACTTCCCTGAGGGAAGAAAAGGCCATTCTTGCCCTCAAAATATTTCTGATTTCTCCCAAACTATAAAACACGCAATAAAAAACTTCAAGAGAAAAAAGCAGAAAAAGTCACATGGACTAAAATTAGCAAAAGAACTATGGTTACAGTGGCTCCAGAAATTAAAATTATCTGATACAGATCTCAAAGAAAAGGTGATCACCACATGAAGAGATAATGATCAAGACAGAATATAAAAGCAGAGAGCTGGTAACATAGCATACTTTAAAAATACCAAGAAAGAAATTATAGAAATGAAAAATATAGTACCAGAAATTAGGGACTCAGGGAGTGGGTGTAACAGGAGGTTAAAAAATTACAAAACTAGAATATAAAGTCAGGAGAAAGCAAGTAGAAAAAAGGCACAGAGAAGTAAAAAGATGGAACAAAAGAAATGAGGTACATGGTAAAAATATACAGCACACATGTAATTAGCATCCCAGAAAGAGAGGAGAAAAAAAATAGGACAAGACTGAAGAGATGTGACTAAGAATATTTCTAACCTAATAAAAGACACTCACTTGCAGATTTTCAATCTATTCTGCACATTCATTCAGCCTATAGATTCAAGAAATCCATACTTTAATATATCATAGTAAAAGTACAAAAATCTAAAGAAAAAGACAAAAAGTAAAAGTTACTAGAAAAAAAATTACTAACTATAAGAAGGAAATTACAAGTGACTTCTATGTAAACAATGGAAGCCAAAGACAATGGAATGACATATTCCTAGTGCTGAAATAAAATAATCACCAAAATGAAATATCATACTAGTGAAATAGAGACATTTTCTATCCAAAGTCCGGAAAAATATATTATCTAGCAGATATGCACTAAAGGAAATAAATGGTATTCTTCATTCAGAATAAACCATCAAGTTACTCGGTAAGCTGAAGATGCAGGAAGAAATGAAGAAAAATCAAAATAGTAAATCTGTAATCAATATAAACAAATATTTACCAGATAAAATATTAACAATAATATTTACAATAGCATAATAATCATAAATAGCAATGTACTCATAAATAGTAGCAAAAGTCATAAAATATCTGGGGTGCCTGGGTGGGTCAGTTGGTTAAGCAGCCAACTTCGGCTCAGGTCATGATCTCACAGTCCGTGAGTTCAAGCCCTGCATCAGGCTCTGTGCTGACAGCTTGGAGCCTGGAGCCTGTTTCAGATTCTGTGTCTCCCTCTCTCTCTGCCCCTCCCCTGCTAATGGTCTGTCTCTCTCTGTCTCTCAATAATAAATAAATGTTAAAAAAAATGTTTTTAAGTCATAAAATATCATAAAAGTAATGGGTGGAACTAAAACATTTTAAGATTTTAGTGTTGGCTGAAAAGAGACAAGAATTGATAATTAACACTAGATTTTAATTAACCAAGGATATGTAATCCGAGTTAACACTAAAATAATAAAAGAATGTATGACTTACAAATAACAAAAAAATCAAGTTACTAAAAATAAATACAGAATCATTCTAAAAGCAGGAACATATTAAAAATTGATCATAAAACAGTCAAGACAAACAGAAGGCACTCATTAACAGGGTAAATATTAGTGATCACACAAAGTAATTGCACAAGAGATGAATTTACAAGTAGTATATTTTGGAAATAAAGTTACATTGTGTTTATATGAGACATATGTAAAATATATAAACACTAAAAAATAAAAATATATATGATACAAATATTAATCAAAGGAAAGCTGGAGTAGGTATATTAATATTTATGAAAAAGTAGACTTTAAGAAAAGTGATTTTCAGGAATATGTATTTTCAGAGCCCCCAAATATATGCAGCAAACACTGACAGAGCTGAAGGGAGAAACAGACAGTAACACAATACTAGTAGGAGATTTTAATACTCCATTCTGATTAATGGAAAGAACAATAAGAAAAAAGATCAACAGAATACAGAAAATTTGAACAATGAATCTAGTCTATCCAACAGCAGTAAAAGACACATTCTTCTCAACCCATGGGGCATTGTCCAGGATAGATCACAAATTAGGTCATAAAATAAGACTTAACACATTTAATAAGAATACTGAAATCAGGCACCTGAGTGTCTCAGCCAGTTAAGCATCCAACTTCAGCTCAGGTCATGATCTCACAGTTCGTGGGTTCAAGCCCCACAACTGGCTCTGTGCTGACAGCTCAAAGGCTGGAGCCTGCTTCAGATTCTGTGTCTTCCTCTCTCTCTGCCCCTCCCCTGCCTGCACTCTCTCTCTCTCTCTTTCTCTCTCTCTCTCAAATAAATAAATAAATAAATGAACATTAAAGAAAAAAAAAAAGAGTACTGAAATCACATCAAGTATCTTTTCTGACCTGAAGGGAATAAAATTAGAAATGAATGGATGAACTGAAAAATTTAACAATGTGGGGAAAATGAACAACATTCTCCAAAACAACCAATGGGTCAAAGAAGAAATCAAAAGAGAAATTAGAAAGTATAGTGAGACAAATAAAAATGAAAACAAAACATATCAAAATTTATAGAATGTGACAAAGGCAGTGCTAAGGGGAAAGTTCATAGTGGTAAATGCCTACATTAAAAAGCAAACAAACAAAAAGTCTCAAACAATCTGAGTTTTCAGTTCAGGAACTAAAAAAGGAGGAGGAGGCGGAAGCGAAGGCGAAGAAGAAAGGAGAAGGAGAAGGAGAAGAAGGAGAAGAAGAAGAAGAAGAAGAAGAAGAAGAGGAATTTGAGAATTTTTACTTCTATATTCATCAGGAATACTGTCCTGTGGTTGTCTTTTCTTGTAATGTCCTTATCTGGCTTTGGTATCTGGGTAAG
Source organism: Panthera uncia (assembly GCF_023721935.1). Lineage (NCBI taxonomy): Eukaryota > Metazoa > Chordata > Mammalia > Carnivora > Felidae > Panthera > Panthera uncia. The sequence continues at coordinate 38,958,634 of NW_026057580.1, read as the reverse complement.
CCTGACATTGTAAAATGAGTTTTGGACTATTTCCTCCTCTGCAATTTTCTGGGAGAATTAGCATTAATTCTCCTTTAAATGGTTGGTAGAATACATCAGTGAATTCAAGTGGACGTGGAGGAGAGGGACAGGGGGAGAGGAGGAAGGAGGGGGAGGGGAGGGGAGGGGAGGGAGAGGAGGAAGTAGAAGAACAACAAACGAAACCCAAAGTTAAAGGAAGGAAGGAAAAAGTAGTTAAGATGAGAGCAAAAATAAATATAATGGAGAGTAAAAAAACAATAGAACAAATCAATCAAACTAGGAGTCAATTTTTTTTAAGATTAACCAAAATAAAAACTGAGCTAGGCTAACTAAGAAAAAAAGAGAGAACTCAAATCAATAATATCAGAAATAACAGAAAGGAGATTACAGTTGATGCCACAGGGGTCAAATGGTTTATAAGAGACTACTATGAACAATTACATGTCAACAATTTGGATAACCTAAAAGAGAAGTATAAATTCCTAGAAATTACCAAGACTGAATCATGAAGAAAAAAGAAAATCTGAACCGATTAATAATGAGTAAGGAGATTGAATCAGTAATCAAAAGCCTTCCAACACACAAAAAAGCCCAGGACCACTTGACTTCACTGATGTATTCTACCAACCATTTAAAGGAGAATTAATGTTAATTCTTCTCAAATTCTCCCAAAAAATTGCAGAGGAGGGAATAGTCCAAAATTTATTTTACAATGTCAGGCTTACCCAGATACCAAAGCCAGATAAGGACATTACAAGAAAAGACAACCACAGGACAGTATTCCTGATGAATATAGAAGTAAAAATTCTCAACACTGTAGCAAACCAAATTCAACAGCACATTAAAAGGCTCACTCACCATGAACAAGTGGGATTTATTCCATGGATGCAAGGATGCTTCAATTTCAAATCAATAAATGTGATACACAAAATTAACAGAACAAAGGATTAAAACAATATGATCATCGCAATAGATGCCAAAAGAGCATTTGACAGGTTGAACATACTTTATGATAAAAACAAAGAATATATGGAAATGAACTCAACATAATAAAGTGTTATATGAAAAGTCCACAAGTAATATTATACTCACTAGTGAAAAACTGAAAACATTTCTAGAGCAAGGTAAAGACACCCACTCTCACTACTTCTATTCAACATAGTACTGAAGTTTTAACCAGAGGAATAAGGCAAGAAGAATAGATAAAAATCACTCAATTAGAAAGCATAAAATTATCACAGATTATGTGATTTTATATGTAGAAATAATAAAACACACATGTGCACACATGCACGTATACAAACACACAAACTATATGGACTAATAAATGAATTCAGAAAAGTATCAGGATACAAAACCAATGCACAGAAATCAATTGCATTTCTATACACTAACAATGAACAATCTGAAATAAAAGTAGAAAATAATTACATTTATAATAACATAATAAAAATTAAATACTTAGGAATAAACTTAACTATCATGGTGAAAGACAGCACTGAAAACTAAAAAACATTGCTGAAAGAAATTAAATAAGACACAAAAAATGATAAAGCTTCCAGTGTTCATGAATTAGATGACTTCATACTGTTAAAATGTCCATATTACCCAAAGTGATCTATAGATTCCATGCAATCCTTGTCAAAATCCCAATGGCATTTATTGCAGAAATACAAGAAAAAGTCCTAAAATTTTTATGTAACCATAAGAGCTCAAATAACTAAAACAATCATGAGAAAAAGAAACAAAGCAGGCGACATCACATTTCCTCAATTCAAGACATATTAAAAAGCTATAGTAATCAAAACTATGGTGTTGACATAAAGATAGATCTAAAACCAATGGAATAGAATATAGAGCCTAGAAATAAATCCATGCATATATGACCAGGTTGTCATAAGGATGACACGACTACACAATGAAGAAATTATAGCCTCTTCAACAAATAGTGTTAGAACACTGGACTAGTCACATGCAAATGAATGAAATGGACCCTTATTTTACATCACACAAAAATAAACTCAGAATGTATAAAGACTTCAGTGTAATACTTGAAAGTACTACAGTCTTAAAAGAAAATATAGGGGAAAACATTCATATCATTAATGTCTTGACAATGATTTCTTAGATATGACACCAAAAGCACAGGCAACAAAAGCAAACACAGACAATGGGATTACATCAACAAAACAATTTTTTCACAGCAAAGGAAAAAATTAACAAACTGAAAAGGCATCCTACAGAATGGGATAAAATATTTGCAACCTATATCTGATAAGGGGTTAATATACAAAATATATAAGGAATTCCTACAGCTCAACTGGCTCAATTAAAAAAAAATGGACATAGGTTTGAATAGACATTTCTCCAGAGACATACAAATGGCCAGCAGGTATATGAAAAGATGTTCAACATCACTAATGATGAGGAAAATGTGAAGCAAAATCACAATGAGATATCACTTCACACAAGTTAGGGTGGCTATATCCTCCCCTCCCTCAAAATAAATAAAAGATAGCAACTATTGGTGAGGATGTGGAAAAATGGAATCCTTCTGCACTTTTGGTGGGAATGTAAAATTGTATGGCTGCTATGGAAAACAACTTGGAGCTTCTTCAAAAAATTAAAAAATATAATTACTATATGATCCAGCAATCCCACTTCTGGGTCAATAGCCAAAAGAATTGAAATCAGGATCTCAAACCTTTATCTTCACTCCCATGTTCATTGCAGCACTATTCATAATAGCCAAGTTATGGAAACAATCTAAGCGTCCATAGACAGATGAACAGATTTTAAAAAGGAGTATATACATACACTGAAATATTTTTGAACATATCATATGCTACATGTATCATATGCTACAACAAAAGTGAAACTTAAGGACATTATGCTAAGTGAAATGAGCCAGTCACAGAAGTCCAAAGACTGCATAGTCTTTTTTTTCTCTTTAACGTTTATTTATTTTTGAGAGACAGAGTGTGAGGGGGAGAGGGACAGAGAGAGAAGGAGACACAGAATTGGAAGCAGGCTCCAGGCTCTGAACTGTCAGCACAGAGCCCGACGCAGGGCTCAAACTCACGAACCATGAGATCTTGCCCTGAGCTGAAGTCTACATTCAACCGACTGAGCCACCCAGGCTCCCCCCTCCTTTTTTTTTTTTTTTTAACAAAAGACTGTGTAATCTTATTTGAGGCATTTAAAGTAGTCAAACTCATAGAAGCAAAAAAGGAGAATGATGGTTGCCAGAGGCTGGAGGTTAAGCAATGGGGAGTTGCTACTCAATAGGTATATAAGTATCAGTCCTTCAAGATGAAAAAGTTCTAGAGATCTGCATTACAACAATATGCAGGTAAAAAAGACATACAGAAGGCTAATGGATACAAGAAAAGCTGCTCAGCATCACTAATCATCAGGGATATACAAATCAAAACCCACAGTGAGGTATCACCTCACACCTGTTAGAATGGCTATTACCAAAAGACAAGAAATAACACGTGTTGACGAGGATGTGGAGAAAGAGAACACTTGTGCCCTATGGAAAACAGGATGGAGGATCCTGAAGAACTTAAAAATAGAACTACCATATGATCCAGCAATTCTACTTCTGGGTATTTATCCAAATAAAATGAAAACACCAACTTGAAAAGATACATGAACCCTCATGTTCACTGCAGCATTATTGATAATGCCAAGATATGGAAACAACCTAAGTGTCCACTGATGAATGAATGGATATATATGTGTGTGTGTATACATACATACATACATACACATGTATGCATACATACATGTATGCATACATTTTTAATGGAATACATTCAGACATAAGAAGAAGGAAACCTTGAGGTGCCTAGGTGACTCAGTGAGTTGAGAATCTGACTCTTGACTTCAGCTCAGGTCATGATCCCAGGGTTGTGTATTGAGCCCTGCATTGGGCTCTGTGCTGAGCATGGAGCCTACTTAAGATTCTCTCTCTCTCTCTCTCTCTCTCTCTCTCTCTCTCTCTTCCTCTCTCTCTGCCTCCCTCTGCCTCTTTCCCCTTGTTTGCACATGCTTGCTCTCTCTTTCCTTCTGTAAAAAAAATAAAAGGAAATATTTCCATTTCCATTTATGACAGCATGAATAAACCTTGGGCACATCATCCTAAGTGAAATAAGTTAGACAGAGAAAGACAAATACCATATGATCTCACTTACATATGAATCTTAAAACAAAAACAAACAACAACAAAAAACACAACTTCATAGATATAGAGAACAGACTTGTGGTTACCAGAGGCAGGGGGTGGATGAAATGAGTAAACAAACTTCCAGTTATAAAATAAGTCATAAAGATATAAAGTACATCATGGGGACTATAGTTAATAAAACTGTATTGCATATCTGAAAGTTGCTGAGAACAAATCTTAAAAGTTCTTAATACAAAATTGTGAACAAGAACTGAATCACCATCTCTAATTGATTTTTTACTGTTTTCCCTAGTCAGTGCTGTAATAAAATAGCGTGAAATTTGAAAAAGAAAATATGAAACTTCTATTACATGTTTCTGTGTTAGAAAATCAAAGAGAATCCACAGATAAATTATGAAAACCAATATTAATAATTTGACCTGTTGAAAGAGAAACTGAGACACATTAAAATTTTGAAGATTTTATTTGAGCACACATGGATTTGAACTTGACAGATTCAAACCAAAAGTGGGTAGGAGTACTCCACCTGCAGGAGCCAAGGGCAAGTTTTTTTTAGAGAAGACATTGAAGCAAAGCATAGAAGTTACTTGATTGGTTATAGTTTATTAAGTTTTTTTATTTATGTATTTTGAGAGAGAGAGAGAGAGAGAGAGCGAGCGCCAGGGAGGGGCAGAGAGGGTGGGAGAGAGGGAATCCCAAGGAGGCCCTGCACCATCAGCGCAGAGTCTGATGGGATGGATCTCACAAACTGTGAGATCACGACTTGAGCTGAAATCAAGAGTCAGACATTTAACTGACTCAGCCATCCAGGTGCCCCTTGATTGGTTATAGCTTAAAAAGTTGCCATATTTTGGAAAGCCTAGTTGGCCGTTTGTGATGGGTTGTTCTTAAGTTTGATTTTCTTAGATTCCAGTGCATTGACTGTAGCTTACATTTTGGTTTGTGTATGAAGGCTATGAAGACATTAGAGCCACTGCAGTTAATGTATCCCTTGTTTAAAGACTTGAATAGAATAATTGTAAGAATTAACACATTTGCTAGATACAAGGTTATAATAAAAAAGAAAATGACTTTTTTCTACATTCCAGCAATAAAGTTAGAAATTAAAAGTTTAAAAACTATTTTCATAATAATATACAAATTATGTATCTAAGAATAAAATACCAGAAAATAGATCACAACTTTATAAGAAGAAAATTTTTTGACAAAAATTAAAGAACACAAATAAAGGGTAACATATTCCATATTTATGCACCAGAAGTCTCATTGTTATAAAGATGTGAGAACAACCTCATCTGAAATGAGGACAAATGTTACATTTTTTTTCTTTTTATTATCTTTGACTTTTTTCCTAGATCTTAGCATACTGATTCTGAAGTTTACATGAAAACATGCATTAATGTAAAAATTGACTCTCTTTAAGAACATAAAATGGAATACTCCTTCTATCACATACGAAGACTTATAAGACTAATTAAGTATGCTTATGTACTCAAGGATGGGTGCAAGAAAAAATCCAGTAAGAACACTTACACATATAAGGAGAGTTAAAGCAAAGGCAGAATAAAAACAGTGGAGAAAGAACAAGGACAGCCTTTTCAAAATATCATGCTTGGGCATCTGTGCGTCTACCTAGGAAAATAAATAATTCGGACCCCACATCACTGACACAAAAATACATTCCAGGCATATCACAGAACTATATGTGAGATGTAAGATGAGAATGCTTTTACAAGGCAATGTAAGCAAGCATCTTAATGTGGAAGAAAGATTTCTTAAACAGTGCACAAAACACAGTATCAATATGAGGAAAAGGTTTATAAATTTAACTACATTAAAAGTAAGAACTTTTGAAAACATTTCCCAATGAATACGTATATCGAATCATCACATTGTACACCTTAAATATATATAATTTGTATTTGTACTTATACCTCAATAAAGCTGATAACATAAAATAAGCAAACAAACAAACAAAAATAAACACACAAACAACACTGGGAGAGTAAAAAGGCAAGTCACATATTAGTAGAAATTTGTAACCCTGTAACTGACAAAGAACTTATATCCAGATTTTATAAATTATAAATCAATAAGAAAAAAATTTAAAAGCAGAATTCCCAGTACTAAAAGACAGAGAGACTTGAATAGGCACTCCATATAAGAGATACTAAAAGTCCAGGAAACATGATAACATCTCAAAAGAAGTAGAAAAATGTATATTAAAACTACCGTGAGAAGCAACCACTGGCCACCAAATGGTTAAAATGAGAAAGACCAAGGCTAACAACTACCGCCAAGTAGTGAAGCTACAGGAACTCACATACATCAGTAATGGAACAATCTGTTCGGAAAACAATTTGGCATTATTGGAATGCATACCCTAAAACCAAGTAAGTCCACTTCTAGGTTAGTTATGCAGCAGAGTACTAGGAACTATATATATTTATGTTCATAACAAAAGTATTTATAACATTCACAAAATAGAAACAATCCAAATAATCATCACAAATATATTATGCAATTAATTTTTACATATTCATACAATGGAGATTGGGTGAACTGCAGCTATGTGTATGGTGTGATCATATAAAGGTAATACTAAATGACAATAGACACAAATAACATATTGTTTCACTTATAAACACTACACAAAAGTGGTAAAATTAAAGATTAGTGTAGAAACTCTTCCAAAGAGGAGGTGATAAATAGGAAAAGCAAGGAAGTGATTTTCATAAAAGTCAGGATAATGGTTAACACTAGGGGAAAGCAAGAGATATGACTGAGAAAGAGGCATATGAAGAGCTGGTCTGGACTACAGGCAATACTCAATTTCCTACCCAGGATAGCGGTCACCACAGGTTTTCATTTTATAATGCATTAACATGAAGAAGAAACATATATGTTTCTTTGCATTTTTTGGCATGTATGCTAAAAGTATAAAATGTGTGTTAAAATGGTAAAAATTTATTTGGTAAAAAAACATATTTGTTTCAAAGTTTGTTGGGGAAATTAATTTTTTGTTTCATTTATTTATTTTGACAGAGAGAGTGAGCGAGTAGGGGAGGAACAGAAAAAGAGAGAATCCCAAGCAGGCTCCACACTGTCAGCACGGAGCCCCACACAGGGCTCGAATTCACCAACCACAAGATCATGACCCGAGCAGAAATCAAGAGTCGGGTGCTTAACTGACTGAGCCACCCAGGCGCCCCAGGGGAAACCAGTTTACTAACATGTTTTCATATGTATTACTAAAACAAAATAAGAATATTAGAATGAAGTTTGGGTAAAGAAGGGAATATTGTTACAGTTTATCTTATTATATCCTCAGGAAGTTCTAACATGTTTACCGAAGAAACAAATATATAAAAAGAAATAAACCCAAATATGTTTCTCAGTTGTCTCAGTCTTATGCATGGGAATAAGCACTGGTATTTTCTTCTGTGCATGTTTATGATCAGTAAATACAATGTAAGAGACAAGTTTCCTATTGCTACTGCCATTGGGGAGCATGTGAATCACCAAGTCTCTTGAAGATCAGTTTAAGATTACTAATTTTCAGACTCTAATTTTGAGGAGAGTGTATTATTACTTTAGCATATTACCAAACAGAAGTTTCTAAGATGTCATATTGATAGACCTTTTGCAAACATCCTAAAGGAAAAGTTGCATCCTTTCCTTTGAGCTGTTCCAGCAATTTTTCTACTTCATTATTTCTCAGTTAAATAATACTGCAATTTAGGGGTGCCTGGGTGGCTCAGTCAGTTAAGCCTCTGACTTCAGCTCAGGTCATGATCTCCTGGTTTGTGAGTTCGAGCCTCACCTCGGGCTCTGTGCTGACAGCTTGGAGTCTGGAGCCTGCTCGGATTCTGTGTCTCCCTCTCTCTCTCTGTCCCTACCCTGCTCATGCTCTGTCTCTCTCTCTGTCTCTCAATAATAAATAAACATTAAAAACAATTAAAAAATAATAATACTGCAATTTAAAAATCCAGTAATCCACATTTGACTGATTACTAATCTCTCATATACAAATTATGCATATTCTTGACATGTTGAAAGTAACATAATATAAACGAGGTCTGATATATGAATGAATGCATATCCATCTTTCATACTTGTTGCACTTATTTATGCTATTCTATATAGTTTTCAAAGGAGAGCTGATCAGTTTTCTGTCAAATTATTATGATTCATTTATAAAACGGTATATTTAGCTAATACGGAGAAGTATCAGTTTTTCAATAGAATGTAGAAAGATTGTTCTAACAGATCTGACCAAATGTGATATGTAAATGCTTCTGATTATTTAAGTGTATAAAACCAACTTAAACCTAAAATCAAGCCCATCCATAAAAATACCTGACACTTAATGCATTGCTCATTGACCATTTCCTGTTCCAACCTGATATTCATGGAATAAAAATAACCGACAAAATAAGCACTAGATCATTCACCATGCAAATTTAAGTATTACTCCTCTAATTTCATAGAAAACCAAGCCCTCCCCACCAAAAAAAGTATTAATTTAACCAAAGTCACACAGCAAGGAAGTTGCAGATAGGGGATGAAAACAAAGTTGTTTTGTTTCCAAATCAATGCTGGTTGTGTTTTCAAAGATAACTTTTTCATCTCAAACTTTCTGGAAATCTGTAAGTTTGTTGTTCATTGTTTGGCTTTTTGCTTCTGTTTTTGTTTTGTTTGTTTTTTATTTTAGGAATGAAAACTTCTCTTTTCAAATGACATAAATACTGGTTCTAAACTGTTTCCCAGGGGAAAGTTCAGTATGGTATGTTTCTCACACTGAATTAATTATACAAATAATACTTCAAAACGTAGATTATCTAAACTGGTATAAACAAAAATAGACCTAAATCTCTGTATACTTAGTACATAAGGACATGAATGTATTTCCTTTTCTGAATAAAAATTTAGTTTATTTAAAAATTCAAATAATTATTTCATTCATAGTTTCTCATCCAAATGCAAACTTTCATATAGGTAGTAGTCATTAGATTTACATATCACAGAGGAATCACAGAGGAATAATGCTATGAAATTATACAAACATTTTATTCTGATCCCAGCTATAAAACATAATTACTTGGTAAATGTCCTGTATGAATAAGAATATTTGCTAATTATGTCTGTACAATAAAATATAGGAGGTCATTCCTTCGGGATTATGTGTCATTCTTCAAGACCCTGTTGATAGAATGAAACCTTGGTGATTAATGTTCCACTAATCTCCCAAACCTATAATTCTGTATTCAGTAAATGTTAGTTCAGTTTTTCTTTGCTTCAGTTACTTAAGTAAATGCTTAAGTAAAGTTTTCACTACATGTGTATTGCCATGAATCTCCATAGTTACATGAAAATTATATTTATTAATATCTTTCTAGTAGTGTGTCCAGCTGAGAGCATGGCTATAGCAAGCACTTGTACTGTCGTTCAGTGGTTAACATGATGGCAACTTATACTATAGGAGGGTAACACCATGGTATAAGTTTAAAGCTGTATCTTTATGTATTTTTTAATGCCACACTCCATTCTTTTGCTCATATCCCTAAAATTCCATAGCGGACTATCGCAGTTAACTAGTCTCTGACCTCAGCTATTCTGCAGTCATTTTCCCAGGGAAGAACTTAGGGTTTTTCTGGTCTGGGCATTTTGAGGCATTTCTGATCATGTAAAAAAGGGTTGAGGAGAGTATAATCAAAGAAGTAAGATGGGAAAGACCAAATGTGAAGCTAAATAATGATACTTTGATTACTCAATACTCCTACAAATATTCCATTAGAATTTCTTAATTAAATCTCCACTCCGGCTCCTCAGAGTTTAAGACAAAGGGCAGCTAACATTGTTTAGAGGGACAAAATAGTACAGAGTGGAAATTTTCATCTGACCTCAGTGTACAAAAATATCTTCTGGATTTTTCCCTCTGATTTATAAGATCTATGTTTAGAAATATGGCTATAGGATGACTTTGCAAAATTGCACTCTGAAAAAACACATAGTCAGTGCTTAGGCAACTCTTACTAGCTCTTATCTAGGACAAGTGCTTAAGTATGTTGTTTTCTTAATTCAAAGTCATTATTCCAGTTTGAAAGTACTCTTTAGTCTCCATAATAATCCTCTGACTATACAAAAAAATTATCTTACATATCTGTATTTGTTCTGAAATAAAAGATGCTGCTGTCTTTCTTATTACTTGAACACTTGGAAAGAAATCATGAAAATGTTCCAAAACAATTCTGTGACTTTATAACCAAAGGGTGGAAGCTCTTCAACAAAATTCCTGCTTCTTCGCTGTCAGAGCTCTAAGAAAAGAAGAAATCTGGGAACAAGTTTTCATAGATACCATAGCCCCTGTTCTCAACAAGTTTCAGTATCCAATGGAAGATTTAGAGAACACAAATACTTTACATACAAATATATGATTTACATATACACAACACACTTTCTATCCATTCATGTATGTATGCATATATATGATACACACACACACACACACACACACACACACACATATATATATATATACTCTATTCAGAATATGTAATCTTAGAATATGAGTACTATGTAACCACAGTGTATAAAACATTTTGCAATCATATGGTGGACTAGGCAGAATGAACTGAACTGGAGAAGTGTATAAAACATTTTGCAATCATATGGTGGACTAGGCAGAATGAACTGAACTGGAGAAGT